>NW_008795378.1:458005-480322 GCF_000699145.1 Aptenodytes forsteri | reverse complement strand
TGAACCTCCTGAGGTTCACACAGGCCCACTTCTCGAGCTTGTCAAGGTCCCTCTAGCATGTCAATTGCACCACTCAGCTTGGTGTCATCTGCAAACTTGCTGAGGGTGCCCTCGATCCCACTGTCTATGTCATTGATGAAGATATTAAACAGGACTGGTCCCAATACAGACCCCTGCTGGACGCCACTTGTCACCGATCTCCATCTGGACATTGAGCCATTGACCACTACTCTCTGGATGCGACCATCCCACCAAATCCTCATCCACTGGACAGTCCACCCATCAAATCCATACCTCTCCAGTTTAGAGAGAAGGATGTTGTGGGGGACTGTGCAAAGGTCTTACAGAAGTTGAGATAGACGACACCCATAGCTCTTCCCATGTCCACTGATGTAGTCACTCCACCATAGAAGGCCACTAGGTTAGTCAGGCAGGACTTGCCTTGACGTCCCTGGCCAGATTTAATTCTACCAGGGCTTTAGCTTTCCTAACCTGATCCCTGGCTGCTCAGACAATTTCTCTGTATTCCTCCCAGTCTACCTATCCTTGCTTCCACCCTCTGTAGGTTATATAGTGTGTATATATATAGTGTTAGATTATGTTTATTAACCAGGTGAGTAACCTGTCTTCTCTGTAGCATTAAGTAATAATGCTTCTCCCATCCTGCCATGTAACAATAATACATAGCACATTGCCTATGTAATATATGTTCATATATATGTGTGTGTATGTATATGTATAAACATATTAAAAAAAAATAACTGGCATTCACACAGTGGTACTGATTTGTCCCAGATATGTTGTGTAACATGCATCTTTGGACTAGCAAATAACAAAAAGTGTGTGCCCAGCACAAATGATATGTTTTGATCCAACACATTTTTAAAGAATGCATGGAATTTCAGCACAATTTCTTTGTGTCCTAAGTCCGTAGGCTCAGGTAATGTGGTGACTAATGTTATATTGCTCCATATTCTTAAGCCCAGCCTTAGAAAAATGAATGCAATGTATGATTATAAATATCCAGATTACAGATGACTGTAATCAGTCAGTTCCCAGATGACCAGGATCATTTAGTTAGGTTTGATATCAGCCATCCGTGCTTCATACATGAAGTTCAATGCTATAGACTCTGGAAATGTAGTGTCTGGAAAGTTTAATACATAAATACTTTAATAAGTTTTTACCCGGAAATGAGCATCTGCAACTTTTTGGAGTTCTATCAACTTATCTGTTAGGGGTTCTGTCCTATTTATTGCTTCTGTGACTTCAGTGTTAATTTTGCATTGAAGAAAGCCACATCTCTTATGATTGTTTGTTTTTAATTAATTTTATCAATTTGCTGAGCCAGTTACTCTTTTTCCAACTGTGATGGAGAATCCATAACAGGCAATACTGCAGCATGACCTAGTTTCAATTTTTAGCTACAGGAGCAGGAGAAAAGGATTAAAAATGTCAGCAGCAAGGGTAACATTTGTTTGGTAAAAATGAAATTTTTACTAGCACCAGAACTCTGCGTTTAACAGCTCTCAGGACGTCAGGTATATTAGCCAGTGCAGCTTACAAATATACAAGCTGCCGCCTTCATCACAGTGCTTTTTCTCTTGAAGGTCTCCTCTGTGTTTTATTCCTACTGTCTAATAAGTATTTAAGAACTAATCTGGACTTGTATGTAAATAACCATAACAAAAATGAAAATATGTTGAGAAAATTAAACTGAAAATGAGTCCTACGCTTTCAGCTAACAGTAAATAGTACCTTTGTTCTCTATCCATTTTAAGTACCCCTCCCTCAACCAGTTACACTGTTAAAATAGTCATTCTCTAACCTATCTTGAACTAAAAGGTTAACATATATGTGACTTATGAAATATGTCAAAAACTGTTTTCTCCCAAAGAGTGTAAAAATGAATAAAGAATATAATATAATAGAAATACATTAGAAATGTAAATTTCCCTCCTGCTGGTAGCAGCAGTATTAGAAATGAGAGTTGCAGTCCCTCTTCCCCCAGTTCTCAAATATAACAGGGGGGTGTGTGTGGTGGAAATAGTTCAGAAGCCTAAAGTGTGCTGAGCTGGCTTTTTGAAGTGATGAATAGCTAGCAGTTATGAACAACTGAGCACAGGCATAAAGCCAACAAATGTTTGAAATGGCAGTTCTGGATAGCATACAATGTATTCTGTATGAAGAAAAGGAGGAAACCTTTCCAATGGAAAAATTGTTCAACACCTGTATACTGCAGTGCGTTTTGTACATCTGTCTGAAATGCCAAGGACTGGCCATTCTGATAAATAAGATGCTGAACAAATGAACCATTCATCTCATCAGTTTGTTAATTCATACATTTCTGTGTTCCTTTTTAGTCAGTAAAAAAATGCTGGTTGAGATAATTGTGTAATTAAGTAAAATGGTTTTCCATACAATCTAAAAGAAAAATATGGTTGGCTTCCCACCTGTTCCTTCAGAACAACTCTGCATATCTTATTAAACCCTTTCTCATTTAAATGCAAATATGATGTAGTATAAGATGCCGAGTGTTTTTGCCCTTGAACAATGAGCATCCTTTTTCTAGTCTGTGTACTGGGCACAAGAACACATGAGCTCTAAGGCTGCAATCAGGCCTCCGAAGGCATTCACGTACACGAACCACTTCTGTTACTTGACACTATTCCATATTAGTGTTTTATGAGCTTTATTTTGTCTTGGCTTATGTATGGAGGATGTTTTTAATTTCTCCAAAAGGAAAAAAAAATAGTTAACTTATTGAGTTAATATTATCTTATTGGAAATTGAAGTCTGAAGACTTAATAGCTCTAAGGTAAGACTGATTTTTAAGGTAAGACTGATTTCTTGATCAGACTTACTACACTGAGATTGTATCAGTGGCTTCAAAGCAGTGGTAAAAGTAAAATAAGTGACTGGCTTCGAATGATCTCAGATGGCTGATAATGTTTCTCTACATTTATGTAGAGAATAAATAATTATAATGATTTTATAATATAAAATTGATCTATAAATACATGTTATAGCAGTATATTATTATCATGACTTAGGATACCTTCCTATGTTTAGCATTCAGATTCCAATCTTTATATTTCTGGTTTCTATAATGCCTTTACATAAATACTAGAGTTTTTGTGTTTAAGTTAATCTTTCCTTTTCTTTGAAAAAAAAAAAAAAGGATGAAACAGAAAGAATACAGTGGCACAAATAATGTTTTCTTGTGATATAAAACTGATACCTCTTACTCTCAAAAGCAAAGCATCTGTTGCGATAAGAAAAGCGTAATGGGAAAGAGGCTCAATTATGACTGGCCACAGACTTGCTGTCAGAGCTCACTAAAGTGAGTATATACAAAATCTGGAACCCCACATAAGCAGGGATATTTACAGTATTAGTGCTTGTCAATTACCTTTTTAATTAAATCTTGTCTGTCTTTATCATTGTAAAAATATTTCAAAGAATAATATTGTAATTATAGAGGTGTAAGCACTGATGGTGCTGTAAGAAGAATAAAAGTGTCTGGAAGAATGTTTCATATTTACATGCATTTAATATTTACCAATGTGAAGAAAATGTATTATGTTAGGAATTACGTTTGTCAGCTTATATTTGTATTATTTTATTCAGTTGTATATATATTTTTATCAAACACAGCTTTTTGCCCACTTATCTCAAAAAACTGTCCATCAGGTCTTGTGCTCTACACACAGTGTGGCAGACAAATTGATTGATCTCCAGCCAAATATGATACCAAATATTGTTAAGATGCATTGAGTATATAAACAAAAGTTCAGAGGTAAAAAGAAAATTGTTGTCATAATTTCATTTTGAGATATTTTTCATTTAATCACATTAATTACAATGTATTGTTCCTCCTATTTCATTGTGATTTTATATAAACACACACACAAATGCCTAAAAGATAGAAATCAATATACGCATAATTATCCCATTTAAAGAACACGTTTAATTGGACAAAGTGCCATTTTGATAAATATTGATTTCCCAGGATGTTTAGATTTTCTTTAGTGCAAATCTCTACTAAACACATGACATTTAATAAAGCAGCAAATCACTATTCATCTGAATGAGCCTAAACAAACCTATTATACATTATAGTGTATAGGCACTCAACTGTTTTTTCATTTGTTTTTCTTTCAAAACAGACCTGCCAGAACCCAAAAATCCTGAACATCTCACTGAGAGCACGACAAACAACATTTGAAAAGGAACCCCCTCTCCATGTCTTTCACTTTAAGAAGAGGTGACCCCTTAAAAAGGCAAATTGAAGTATGTCATAATGTAAGCTGCAGTATAATAGCCACACTTTTCCTTTTTTTTAGATATCTATTTCCTTGTTTCTCTCTTCAGTTACACGCAGAATTGACAAAAAACTTATAGTCAGAGCCTCATCCAGTTTATACTGAGTAAGGATATGCCTCTCTTGTTAAAGCTGCACCAGTAAAATCAGAAATACAACTATTCCAGGTGCTTAAAATGTATCACACAGAATTTGTGATGAAGCTATTGTAAGTTTGTCCTGTTGTCCTGGTTTTGTCTGCTTCTCACCCCACCCCACCAGCCAGTAGGCTGGGGGTGCACAAGAAGCTGGGAGGGGGCACAGCCAGGACAGCTGACCCCAACTGACCAAAGGGATATCCCACACCACGTGACATGATGCTCAGCATAGAAAGCTGGGGGAAGAAGAAGGAAGTGGAGGACCTTCGGAGTGATGGCATTTGTCTTCCCAAGTAACTGTTACGCATGATGGAGCCCTGCTTTCCCGGAGATGGCCGAACACCTGCCTGCCCATGGGAAATAGTGAATGAATTCCTTGTTTTGCTTTGCTTGTGTGCGCGGCTTTTGCTTTACCAATTAAACTGTCTTTATCTCAACCCACGAGTTTTCTCACTTTTACTCTCTCAATTCTCTCCCCCATCCCACTGTGGGTGGAGTGAGTGAATGGCTGTGTGGTGCTGAGTTGCCGGCTGGGGTTAAACCACGACACCTGTGAACCTTAAACTACAACAGGAATTTATAATTATGATGTCTACCCATGTAACTTTTCAAGTGAAGAACTGAAAATGTTCTGCATTTATTAACTTGCTTTTGGCCAAAGTGGACAAGAAGAAAATGTTTTTCTCTAAGAGAAACCCATTTTGCTATGTTACACTTAAAAGTGAAGAAGTACTCTGATATATACGGTATATTTTCAAGATATCATCTTGAAAAGAAAATGCAGATAATTAAATGATCACAAACTGTAGTGCAATTAGGCGACTTTGATAAAAGATGTGATTTAAGTAAAACAAGTTTTAATGGCAAAAAGAGCAGTTCTCCACTCAAATGCATATTAATCATCACAGTATGTGTGCTTTGTCGGCTGCTGATAAACTTATTATTTCTTTCTTTCTTATGTTCACTCTGAATAAACATCTATTCCCAAATGCCACTGATAGCATTGAGTGGAAAGAATGAGTCCTTCTATGGTCTGACAGAATGGCATCCTGTACTCAGCATAGATATCAGTAGTATCTTTTCTTAAAAAATTGTTTCTAGTGGCAAAGGGTTGAATAATGCTTGGGACCAGTAGACAAAGCTGAGAAATTTATGATCATGGTTATTGCATTTGAGTGCAGACTTTAAACATTCTCCCTTTCCCTCAGCATCCAGTATTTATTTATTTATTTACCTGTGAAAATGTGCTAAGCAAAAGAATTTTTGTTATTACTGTTATTTCGGCACTAGCTAGAAGTCTCAGAGCACGGTGACTTTGTAAGAAGAAACATCCGCGGTAAGAGGCAGGACTCAGGAATGGAGGTATAGTTGTATGCTAGTGCACTTAAGTGCTCTTAGGAGAAAAGCTGGTCTGAAACCACCAAGTTAGAACAGATACAACACAGACCTGACCTGTAGATTTTTCTCCCAAATCTTGAATGTTTGGCTGCTGTGCTTTTGCGTTTGGACAAAACAATGAGGTTCCATTCTGTCCAATATTGTCATGTGTCTATGAGGAGAACTTCAAAGTCATCTGCAGATAATTCTCTAAAAATGATTTTTTTTTTCCTCTACACAGTTTTACACATTTTCTGAAATTGGATTTTACTTCTCATTTTCTTACTAGCTGTTCAAAAGACTGTTTTGAATTAACACCTCAGTCAATAGTATGTTTGAAAGTAAATGTTCCATAGAAATGTGAAAAAAATATTTATTAACCTCCCATAACAAGTGAATTTTCTTAGATCTGGGGGCTTACACTGTAGCCTAGACTATATTAGAGAACAGTTTTAGCTGTGGGGAAAAGACAGAGACATCTGCAGTCTAATACAAGTAACAGAATTAAACACAATGGGAACATAGAGAAACTGGTAAAAATTATGCTGCTGTATGGCTCAGTGGAACTAAATGTTGCATAACATGTTTTTTGTTTTTTATTTTTGCAGTGCTTCACCATTCAAATTAATTAAAGAATCTTCCAGAATGAGGTGCAATGTTGCTTTGGAAAATACTGCTTTAGCAAGCTGTAATGGGCAACTCAGCATACTTCCGTAAAATAAGTCTGTAAACTTGTACCAACTGTAGTTGCTATGCTATAAATGAATTTTTAAAGTTCCTTATTTCTAAAAGCCATTTTTAGTTGCCCCCATCATTAATGCTCTTGGTTGCAGTTATAGTAGCACATCACTGAAATACATTTCAGTTTGTTATCAAAGGTTATGAAGAAATAGATGATGAAGTTTCACACTGATTTTCTTTTGCAATACACAGTGGAAAGAAGCTATCTTATTTTGGTCTAACCATCAGAAGAAAAGGCATTAAAGTCACCACACAGCATCGTATCTGTAGCTGATGGAAACATCCATTTCACTGAAGATACAGCTAAAGATCTGACTCCAAACTTTAAGCTTTCTAATAATTAGAAATTATATATACATACGTAATGTGGATGAAGTTGTAGATAAGACAATATCTTGACTCAGTAGCACAAGAGAACAGATCAAGTTACGGTAGCCATTTGGCACCTACTAAGGACAGGCACTAAAACACATAGAAGAGAAACATGCCACTTCGATTTAACCTGAACTGTGATAAGCATGGTATTGTATCATCTGATGATTTTGTTCCAGTGAAGAAATAAATTGTAGCTTTCATGAGGGGAAGATTCTTTGCTAATTTAGATTGCCAAAGAATCTTTCCATTTACTGAAATAAGGATGTCTTACATCAACTGATCATCAACTGTCAGATTCATATTGGCATCCTTACCCCATTCGAAGTGGGGCACATGTAGGGGAAAAAGTAATGAAAAAAAAAAAGCTACAATTTGTGGACTGGATTCACAGATGTCTGCTTACCTCAGATAATTGTAATAGTAAACAGAGGCTTGCACCATAAATAATCAAGAGGAAAAGAGATATTCATAAGCATTTCAGCATGATTCATTCAAGCATTCTTAAGTGACTACCTACAAATATTGTGTAAAGCAGAAAAGGAAAGGCCACTTGGTCTGAAATAAGCTCAAAGGAATATATGTGAGCATGAAAGATTTGCACTGCATTGGAATTAAGGGAATTTATGACTTACTCTTTAAAAGCTGCAGTTTCTTTTTCTTGAGATGTGGGTAAGGTATTCAACAGCACATTCTAGATAGTAACTCTTTTTTTGTAGTTAAGACACTAAGGACAGATTAGAAACTCTCAAAGGCCAGCATGGTGGCCACCATTGAACCTGGAGTTCCTTTTGTGTCTCAAACTACCATCATATTCCCAAAGTTGAATTGACTGAATGAATGATGAATTTCAAAGAACATTGTTAGTTGTCCATTCACAGAAAGGAGCTTTCACTAGGCATTTAGAATGCTTTTTATAAACTTCTCACTAGGAATAGTGTCTGATGCGCTATCCACGACCCCTTTCATAGAGCTGTCTGCCAACAGGTGTAGGGACTCTGCTCAGCCAACATGGTGTTGTGAACTCCACATTCAAGTTGTTGAAAATGTGAGCATTGACTTACTGTGTGGTTTCTTCTTACTAAGGTTTTTGTAAAGGCTATGCTGAGAATTGCAGTACTTGAGGGACAAAGGCCTTATGGAAAATTTATCTCACTAGACATTTAAAAGTTAGATACCTACATCTAACTGGTCATCATGAGCTACTTTCATTGACTAACAGAGTGGGCTCATCAATGTGAAATTAATTTCCCTCAGTCATGCTTATTTTTCTCTACTGATTATGACGGAGAGCTAGGATGGCTGGTTTAGATGTAGGTGCCTACAGCTTAGATACCTAAGAACAATCATGCCTTCAATTTCATTCAACCTCAGCTCCTACTTTGTAAAATTTTGATTTTGTGCTTTAATCTGAATTTTTGTATTGTTTTTATTTATCATTTAAATAATTATTTGCTAAAATGTCATCAGCCATTTATGATAACTTTAGTAGAATTATGGATCTATACAATCCTGTATTTCTTTTTTACTGCTCTGGACCTGCTACCTGAAAGACGTATAACTGATTCTTCATCTAATGGAAGTTCATTAGCACGACAAAATACAAGAACAACAAAACCTACCATGGCATCACAGCTGTGGAAGAAGAATCTAGCTTTTGCATTGTTTCTGAATATTTTCAAGCACATCTGCATTTCCAGGGTGAGGAAAGTAGGAACTGGTTTCTCAGCACTTCTCACACAGTCAGGCTTTTTGTATGGCATCCTTCCCTATCTCCACTTGCTGTTTTGACTGATAAAGATAAATGCCGTTCAGAAGACCAGATGAGGACCGGTACAAAATTTTTGAATACTTTACATTAATACTAGTGCTTGTAATAATGCGTCAAGTAAATCTTAGCTAAAGCGAAGGTCCTCTCTTTGCTATTCTGAGAAATGGCAGCACAAAACATAGACCTCTCAATCTTCTTGATTGAAGGAATTACTTGAATCACTTCTTTCCTCTCAATGTCTCTCAATGGTAGTGTACCATTCAGCAGTGAATTTATTATGGGAGAACACCACACTTCTGGTCCCTTTGCAGCCCAACAGCTGGCTGTTATCTCTGTTGCTTTATCTCCTTTTAGTGAATATTTATTTCAGTGCTTTCTTAGTAAAATTGGTTGTGACTGTTGTTTCAAGGGTGCTAGAGCTCTGTGTCATACCATTGTAAGCCTGTGTCTATGCAGTGAAATTAGCCTCTTTCTGGATTATTGATATTACTACCCCTGTTGTCCTTGGTGGACTAAACATGGAACTTTGAAGTGTCTAAGACTTTGTATACTTTGTACACTGCTCTACTGAGGATTCAGGGCAATAGAGTTATTCAGCTAGCACAAGGCCTGCTACTTCTGTATTGTAATTTCCATTTGATCACCGGTTATTGAGTTTGTGATTGTGGTGATTTTCCTTAAGATCATCCCAAACTCCCTAACACTGTTGTGTAATGCTCCACAAAGCTATGAAATATTTTTTCTCAAAGCTGACGTGCGAGGGTGAACAAGTTAACGTGTATCAAAGCAAGCATGTATTTTATGAATCGTTCACTTGTAATCTATGTCATATACAAAACAGTCCAGCTACAAGCCTTACCAGAGTTCCCTTTCTATCATAAAAAGGTTGACTTGCTATGTTTTTCTTGGGCAACATTTCAGAGAACATCACTAGCAAAGAATCAGTTACATAAGCCTTAGAGAAGATCTGCTGTTGCTTGTTCGTATTCCACAGCCATTACTCTCATAGCTACAGTTAGTTTTTACAGGTACAGTTTCTAAAAAGCGTTCATTGAAAGTACTGACTAACTCTCCTAGTGTAACTTTTTTGGAAAGAAAACTCAACCCACAGAATCCATAAGGATACCACAGAGTTTTTGGTTTTTGTTAATGGACTGGAATTACAAGTCTTCAGGAGTAGAAACTGAGAACAAAATGTCTTGAAAGCAGAGGCCATTTGGGTGAAATTGAAAATCATTTATTTATGTAAGAATGTATACCATGTCGGGTTGTAAAATCCCAGAATTACAGAACAAATATATGAAGAAAAACTATACTGTAGTGTATAATCATGCTGTATTGTATGTTACATATAAAAAAGACTAAAATACTCAATTCTTTTATTCATCTTGCCTAGTCAACATCTTACCCATGTTTTGTCCATTTGCTCACTACTCAGTGTCTAGTGTCATTTATCTTCATTTATTTAAGTTGGCTGAACAATGAAATGTTGCTCATCCTAATCTTTTTGGCAATCTCTGTTTGACATTGTTCATTATTGTTTGCCTTCCATTATGTCACCATTTTGGGCTGACATTGTTTATCTTTGCTCACCATGCATTTATCTAGCAATTGTTGTCTAATATCATTAGTCTTGGTTCACTCTGTCCACTTGGCAATCATTAGCTGACAGAGTTCACTTCTGGTGGGTCAACTGTCATAATTCAGTGCTAAAATGAGTAGGAAGAACTTTTTTGAATGTTTCAGAAATTTAAACTGGAGGGCCAGACTCACAAAAGGGCTCGGAGAGCATGGTTCTATCAAAAAGAGAAAAGCTGAGGCCCTAGATACAGTTTGAGTTTGCATATGTCTCGAACATTTGTATGTTCACACATACAGATGTAAAGCATAATCTGTTGGTTATGGTTCTGTTTAACTTTCAGCCCTCAAGATGTTCTGCTAAGTCCAGTGTGAATATTTACATACATACCTACCTACCTGAATGAGGGCCTTTGAATATAAGCCCATATTCAAAGAGTTAATTACTTTGCTCACTGGGGACTGTGAGAATGAAGAAAAAAGATAAATGTACCTTGTACCAAACAGACACAACTTAAACATAGAGACATACTTTTTCTTCTCTGGACTTTCAATGTTATGTATACTTTTCATGATGAGAATGTGTCTATTAATGGGATCTTTTTTTAAAGTAATTGAAACAAGTCAAGTTTGTTCCTCAGAAATCTAGAGTCTAGAATGTCTGTAATTTTGTTTACTTTTAAAAAAGATTTTCAGGACTCTAACATCACTTCTTTGTTGTTGTTGTTGTTGTTGTTGTTTTAAATTCTTTTGGCAACTCCTTTAGTTTTTCCACCTTAGAAATTGAATGTTGTCAATACCTTGGAAAAAGCCTTGATTTAGGAGTTTTCAGACAGGATTTTGTATCTTCAAAGTAATTTGAAATTACTTTGTATCAGTTGTAGTGATGGCTGTTGTTGGATAAGAAAGACCTGGAGGCCAATATATTTCAGAAATGTCCCTGTTTTACTACATAAGGAGTAAAAATTTTATATAGCTAATCATACTAAATTTATACAAATTGCATATGCAAGTCAAAACCACCTGCTGCCAGTCTTCTTTGGAATTGATTCTGAGTCCAAACCCAAGCCAGAGTCCTGACACATTTAACTACAACCAAAAATGTGCTGAATGTGGGTAAATCCACTGAAGGTTGAGCTATGTCTTAGCAAGGTAACAATTACTCCTGTAGTTAACAAAAACCTGAGCGTGTCTTTTGTTATTTGAATATGTATAACAGAAATTCTCTGGTTGGCATTCAGTTTTCTCTCTCAGAATTGTCAGAAAAGTGCTAAATGAAGCGGCTCCAAAATCTTGGAACTGTAAATTGTACCTCATCTCTGTAAAACAAAGACTAGCTGACCTTCATTTCTTTAAGGTTACTCTCAAGATGAAGTTGATGACAAGTCACAAAGCCTTATCTGAGCTATGTTAACAACTTTGTGTATCTTTAAACCAGGACGAATAGTGCCAACTACATCATCTTAGCTACACTGTGAAGTAGAATAAGTTTTTTAATGTTTGATGTGGAATAAAACAGAACACAAAGGCATCCATTGTTGAGGAGCTTATGTGTGTTATTCTTTTAAAAGGTCACATATGACAATTTGAGCTTTATTGTTATTTGCTTGAGCATTGTTATTTAACACAAAATAAAATATGTCATGTGTTGAACTGTCTGTATAATTTTTAGTATAATTTTTTTTCTGTAATATCCCAGAAATATAGGTCAAAATTTCATCTTCAGAAATAAAAGGACTTTTCTTGGGGGGTTTATGTATACTGTATACTTGCTACAGACTTTGTATTTTATACATGTCATTCTAAATATGAATAAGCAGACTTGGAAGAACTGAAAATAATGAATGGACTTGATTATTTTTCAAATGTCAGATGCCATTTCTTATCTACAGTTAAGTGCTTCATACTTCAGTTCATATTGTTGATTTGTTCTGTAACTAACTCTGAACAGTTGCTAGACAATTTAGAAAGTTTCAGACACCAAAAACTTTGTTTTTCTTAAAAGAAAAAAAGTTTCCATAAAGATCTGCATATATAAATGTGTCCAAATCTTTTTAACCAGCCTCTAATTTAATTTAAAAAACAAGGTTTTTATTGAAAGTAAGAATGCACATTTGCTTTCTAATATAAAGTGTTCTGATTTAAATCAGGGTTATGCAATTATACTCTTGTTTATGTTTGAACAGTGATTTTAGAGACAGAATCCAAATTCATGCAAATATTGAAAAACGAATCAATTTTCTTCATATCTATTCATTTTAAGGTAGGCATCACATCTCTTGAGTCAATCTGTCATTTCTACCAGAACTGAAGCCCCTGACTGCTTTTGCTACAAGCATGCTGAATGATGCAGAAACTAGCCCTGCATCTGCTGGTACAATATTAGCTAAAACATTATTTTAATTCTGAAATAACTGGAGATGCCACTTTAATTACCTGTATTTGTACATAGTGGTAAATATATTCTCATGTTCTGCAGGCAGCAAGTGTATAGAAGGTGTAAAAGAAAAAAAAAATATTTAAATGTCAGAAAATGATCAATAAGTTGAACACAATTTCACAGAATAACTTTGGAGTCCATTAATCAGTAGGTTAGGCTTTGTGACAGATGCAGTCATATGAGATAAAAAAAAAAGGAGTTGCATTGGTTGATATTTTATGTCCTTTACACTAGAAAGTGCACTAAAGGTTATCGAATAACAAATACTTCAATGTCCACAAAGTATAGTGTCAGGAACTCTGGGCTTATTATAGAGTAAACTTTATTCTTTTATAATCTTACTCAGTTCCCACCTCATTTTAAAAACTTCTTTTCTCCAGCAAAGATTAAGTTCATAGCTGTGAATGGCTCAAGATAGTCTAAACTGCAGAAACAAGGTTGTCTTTATTTCCTGATCCTAAAAATCTTTACAGGTAATAATCTTTGGAGGATAGTCAGCCATTGAGGAGTTATGATAGCGATGTATTAATGCTGCATATACATGGCTAACTGAGGGATCAAAGGAATCTGTTTTCAAAAAGAAGCTAATAGTTTGCTCATCAGTTTCTCTTAACACAGCCAATTAAAAGACTAGATTATCTGACACCTGTCATTGTGTTCACTTGTGTCACCTAAGCAATTTAGCCTCTTCTTTTAGTCTCCTTAGAGGTAAAGGTCAAGGTAGTTAGAGGGACTTAGTATTCACCAGGGAATGAGGTGGAGCTCCTACAAGAGTGAGTCTTCCTGCCTCAGGCTTAATATTTGTGATAATTTCAATGTCTTCTACTGCACCCGCAACAATATTTTATACTGTTTTCTTATCCTTTATGTGCAATGACCTCCTCACAGGGCTTCGTTGTGTGCAGCTGTTACTACAGCTAAATACTGTTGTCCCTGGATTACCTCAATGCTTTGATCTGTTATTGAAGGTAAGTGCATAATACGTTTGGTACTGTAAGAAATGACATTTACAGTCTCTCAAGGCAAGAGGAAACTTAACTTTGTTCAGCAGAACAACAAAAGTAGGTCATCATGCTAGTTTTGCTTTTATGTCACATTAGCTATTTCCCTTCACTAGTACACTTCACATTTCCTTGTAATAAACATCCTTCAAGTGTGAACAGTAGCAACTGTTGGAAAGAATTCTTTTCTTCACTTAGATGAAGTTCACTTCAATTTTGTCAGAGTGGAAGTTGCTGAAATACACATAAGACCACTCCTTGTTTAAAATCATTTGATATACTGATTGTGGGTATGCTGACTGCTACAATAGGCCCTGCATTCTCTTTTAATTTCATTACAGCTAAAGCGTAAGAAAACTGCACAGCTTTTACAGTGGTGGTTTTGCTGACCATCCTGTGATACTGCCTGTGAAAAAGTGTAAAAAAAATATCGTGTATGGGATAAACAAATGGATAACACAAAACATATAATTTCTCATACCTTGGAGATTCTGTAACCAGGAGACATTTCTTTCACATGCAATGGAAACTTCAAGGAAGAGTGGTATAAGGTAATACAACTCAAAATGGTTCTGTGACAACTCAAAATCGTTCTGTGAAGATAGTAAATATATTTTTTTTTCTGATTGAAACCATATAGTTGTGTTGACACTAGTATGTTACTGAAGTGAGAAGAAGATTGTATTTGATAGTGAAGTAAGTTTTGTTCTTCTCCTACTGTCTATAAAATTAACATTTGATCCCAAACCTCTTAGAGTCAGTAATGGCTTTCCTGTTCCTTTGGTACGATTTGAATTACACCCAGCTAAAGAAACCTTTAAATTATGTTAAAAAAATTAAAATGCTCATTTCTCAAAAGCATAGATGATAGCAGACAAACAGTTTTATCAGTATATAAAAAAATTAAGGCAGTTTTTCTCATCAGTTCTACCAAGGCTTCTGTATCATTGTAATAATTCTCTATCTTCCAGTCCTCGTTAGTAACATCTCTCTTTTTTTTTCCCCCCTTCTTTTTCTTACTACTACAGAGATTGCATGACTATGTAATATTGTTGCCATAGTGAATGTTGTCTGACATCAAGGGACTGACAATCAGGAGGAGTTATGAAGCCAAATGATGTGCTGTTCATATCATTCATCAAAACAATTATTACTAGGGAAACATGATGGTATGTGCTGGAATTTTCACTGTGAAATGAAAATAGTTCTGTCCCTTTGTTTTAAACAAAATGTTTTTGTGTTATAACTGTGTGTGTGTATATATATTTTTTAATGAAGAAAACCAGATTTTTAACATTTCTTTTACAGTATTCTCAGATTCTTTTCCTAACTACATTCATGCTGTCACACTGATCTAGTTAAAATGTATAAGTGATAGTCTAATTAACAGACAGCACTAGGCCACTTATGTCAATTGACATTTATTAGCTGAGGGAAGGCAGGAGAGACATATAAGGCTTTCATCCCTCTGGGGGAATCAGCCAGCCGTGGTCCATCTCTTATCTAGGCACAATAGAAAAAACTGAGCGAAAAGGAGGAATTAGTTGTGGTACTTAATTTTGAATACCTTAACTGAAATGTTCAAACTAACTATGGGTATAATATTGAAGCCTAGGAGGACTTTTGTTTTCCTGTGTAACAAGATTGATGTTGGAGGACTGAAGAGAAAGAAGCTATGCCTTAAAAACTCATCTTGTGAAGGGGAAGATAGGGAGACATTCCAGCATTTCAGCTCCTTTTCTGGAAAGGGAAAATCTCATCATTTCCATTCAAAATTCCACTTACAGTACCTTTCCATTAAATAATATGTGCAGTATTTAGGAAGGGTTATAGCTAGCTATTTCAGTAAAGAAACCTAATTCTAGTCTCATTTCTCATCTTGTATGATTATTCAGTACATAAAAGAAATCAACATGTATGGTCTTGCATTACTATTAGTCATTTATGCAGAAGGAACACAAAGAATGTAGGAAAAGACAGAAAAAGGAGTTATTTTCTCTGTCCTCTCAAAATAATACACCTGCAGACTTCAGTCTTTGAAGTTCATACTTTCCTGATGTTTCTGCAGCTAATTCACTGTAACGTTACCCAGAGTCCATGATTACAAATGTAAGTAGGGCTCCATTCTCGAGTTACTGATTAGATGTTAATTTTTTAGTAAAGTGGAAATTATTAACCTCTGATGTTGACAGATCTTAGTCCTCAGTTTGACTATGTATACAGTAAAATTTTCTTTCTCTGTGTTTGATCAGTTCACATTAGTGCCTTGAAACAATCAATATCACACTGTGTTTAAAATTATCTTTTAAGGGACACAAAGTAGTCAGGTGGAAAAAATCTCAAGAGACCAGCATGAAACTAATAAGATTTACTAATAGCTTTTGCTTTTGTAATTTGAGAAACCAAAGAGTAGACTCTGAATAGCTAGACTCTTAATTGGATATTGATCCAAATAAATATTCTCTTTCTAAGTACCTGTTAAAATCAGTTATCGCTATTTGTTAGGACACATTATATTTATCCTTATTTCTGTAGAAGTGGTACTGCTGTTATAAGTTATATAAAGATGCATTAGCAGTACACTTTTAATAGACCTATTAAATTCACTTTGCTTTGATTTACTCACTATTTGAGTATAGGATGAGTAGTTTATACAGCTGCACAAAGAGGAGTACTGAAAATAATATAATTATCACCATTTATGCTACTATTTATTTTGTTAATTTGCATGGAACTGTAGTTTGTGGAGCACTTCTGCTGTATCCACTTTTAAACATGCGTTATATGTGGCTTAATACAACTTACCCTCCAGTTTCACAGAAAGATCCTGCTTTCATTGGCATTTTCTGTTTTTGATTTTGCTTGCTTGTTTGTTTTTCACTGTTGTAGCGAGACAACACAGCTTTATTCCAGAAGTTGTATATCATTCTTTTTGCAGACAGACTCCTTTCAAGTTAAAATGATATAGTCACACAGGCAGAGCTGTGAAAAGCAGTGACCTGTTTTTTTTTTTTCCTTTGCCAAGTTGCTTAACAATTAAAGAAACAAAAAAACCCCAAAAAACAAACCCCAGAAAACTGTTGAATTAAATAAATTACTTACTAGAAGGATTAATGGAATGTGATGAGAAATACAAATCTTTATGGATTTGGCTTTGGTTCTTTATGGTATAAATCAAGATGGCATCTTTGAAATCAAACCCATCTAATAATTTGGAGTTTTGTGATTAATTCTTATTCTGACCTATTCACACCTTTTTTTATTTATCCCTAAAAATGTTTAGAATAGAAACATGATATTTTGGGAGGTAAAATAGCATAGAAGTACAGTAGATGCAGTTATATCTCTTTTAAGCAGACTTCTACAGGATAGCCTAGTCCCTTCCTTGAGGTTACACCATTATACTGATAGCTTGATTTTACTTAATACGAAAATTAAATTAATGGTGATTGTATCAGTTCAGGGAAACTAAGAACTGGCTGCACCTTGAGCCTTGAGCTATGGAACTATTGACCCCAGATTAATTTGCTAATAACATATTAGGCTACTATGATTGCAGAAATTGCCCAATAAAAGCAAAAGTTATGGTTAAACTTGCAAATATTCAAAGTCCTCCCTTTGTTCTTCTCAAACACCTGTTTTTATTAAACTTGAAGCAACTTAATTATATTTGAATCTCCTACTTTTCCATGAAATTTGTGAAATCTGCCAGTGGTTTGAAAGTGATTGGGGTTTAGAAAGAGTCACAAATGCCTACAGAGAATGAGTGACTGGATAAATCAGCTCCCATAAGCTAGGCTGATAAAAAAGGTACCAGAAACAATATTCTGATGCTCTCCAGTACAATCCACAGGATTGTAAGAATATACGGGAGCCTGGCGTGAGGTGGCCACTCTTCAGTCCCTTGCCAAATGCTAAAGGCAGAGGAAGTACAAAATCTTCTGGGATGACTAAGAGAAAGAAAACTGTTAGAGCTCAGATTGGGAAATGAGTTAACTATGCCAGGTGAATCCTGAGCAAATTTCTAGATAACCCTTTTGTGGCTAGCGCTCCTGGTGTGGAAGACAGAGGCTGCTAGCGTGCTGGCCCAGCAGCTAGATGTGGCTTTGGAATGACAGAGATCTTCAAGCCAATTATGTTTCTGTTGTTGATATACTGACTGCAGAAATATTTTTCAGAAGCACACAGTAACATGCTGATGTCTATCAGCAAGACAAGCTGAGACAGGTGCCAGTCCTATCTCCATCTAGCTGTGTAGGAAGCTATAGCCAGAAAGGTTTAAAACTAGGAATGTGTTCATATCTTCCACTGCAAGACAGGCATTGTGTCTGACATCATCCCAGTTTATCAGTAGAAAAAGTATATACAGATCTTCACAGCAACATGGAAAGGCAACATCAAAACAGTAGTTTTCTCTTTAAGAAGAAATCTTAGTGATTTTGTGTAATACTGGGATTTTAGAATAAATATATTGAAATATATGGGAGGAGGACAGAGCTATCTTCTGGGTTTGTTACAGGTTTTTTCTGCAATATATTATTCTGTTTGTGACTAAGATGAAGAAATAACTTTGTCTCTGTTCCAGAAATGTAATTCTGTATTTTTTTTGTTCTGATCCCAGACTTTTTATATGATAGTTATATTTAGCTTAAAATAATGTAATTTGCATGGACTGTAAAGACTTCAAAACTATGCCTGTATGTGTCTTATTTATTTGTCCTTTGAACAAATGTTTTCATAAGAAACAGGAACATGAAAATACTAGCAGCGACAGTGACTAAAATTAGATTCACAAGTCTGGAGAAGTCCTGAAGAGATCATTCGGTCTATCTTCCTGTTCTGAGGCAGGTTTTATAGCCTTAACTCCACTTTGTTATCTCATGGATGTCTAACCTGTTCTTAAAGACCTGGAGCACTGGCAACTCCCTAGTCCGCTCCATTGCCTCATTATCTTTTCTACAAGAAAGCTTTTTTCCTACTATCATCCTATGTTTTTTTCACTTTGGTCCTACCCACTGTCTCTATGAAAAGCAGCCTTATCTTTGCTTTTTAGGAAGCTTTCCATATTTTTTACTATTATGTCATCCCCTTCCGGTCTTCTCCAACCAGTGACTGTAACTGGTGAGTCTTTCTCTGTATATCACAAACTCTCAGATTAACAGCAACTGTGTAGTCTGCTGTTACTCAAGTTGTATATTTGTATGGTTGATTATTCTTGCCTGAGTTGTTTGTCCCGTGCTTGGCTCTACTTGTGGCTCCCAGGTTTATCAGACCCCATCTCAGATTTGCTTGAATCAACTTGACTTCCGTTAACTTTGTTGTCCAGTGTGTGGTGTCTCCCCACTGGATTTAGCCTTCTAAATACATGTACTTGAATTACTGCATCAACCCATGCACAATCTCCATATAAGTTTAATATAAACTTATACAAATTTATTACAATGTGATAAATATCTAACCACAGAGGATGATGATAAATGCACTGTCTCATTGAAGTAGGGCTATTTGAAGCGGGGTCTAAATATAGTTTTTTCATTTTCCTAAAATGTTTTTTCTTTGAACTAGTTTGTTTCCCCCAGCTTACAGCTGTTCAAATACCATGATGTATGCCTGTTGCCAATAGTACTAGCTTGCTTCTGGAGCAGCCTGGGGACACTGGTGCTCAGGGAATCCTGCCTGTGTTTTGTTTTCCCCAGGTACTTGCTGGGCCAGGGGTGAGGGGGCTGACATTGGAGAACAGATGCTCTAGTTTGGTGTTACCAGAAGATTCCTCCCCTGCTGCAGTCCTTCTATAGTTAGTTATGCAAACTCTAGAGTTTCTTTGACTTTACAAGACAGAGCAAAGACACAATTTCAGGACAGATTAGTGGCTGTAGTTAGGTAGATCATAATGCTGAATGTTACAAATTAAGACCAGTGAATTTTTTCTCAGTTTAAAAAGGGAGAAGAAACAAGACTGGCATTCAGCTCCTAAAAGAAGAAGGAAATAGCAAGTTGTCTTCTTGCTGTTCTTTGTGGACCAGGATGTTTTGAGCCTTCACAGAAAACAGAGACTTTGAATTCACTCATTGTTATGTAGAATAAAGACTAAACAGGAGAAGGAACATATAATGAAACCCAAAATATGAGCACAGTCAAGACATTACATTAATATCCAAATTTAAATGCTTGTGAGAAGGAAAACATCTCTCTCTTCATAAATGAGCCTTCCCTAGAACTTGTAAGGAGAGAATTTGTGATACTGAGGAAAGGATCAGAACAAAAGTATTTTGGAGTTCTGGGTCCATCTACTGGTAAAATTATTCTTTTGATATTTTATAGGGCAAGCCACATGGTATTAAAAAGCTGCAGACAACTTCATTACCCATATAAACTGTCAGAATTACTAATACCAGTGAAATTTCATGAGTTCACAATAGCAGTAATTTTGGTTGACAATAGTTTAAGAATTTTCTTCTCCATTAACATATCCTGAACCAGCTTTGGTATGAACTGATTTTCTTATCAAACTTTCCTTAGGAAAATTTCTGAAGTTTTCAGAAGCCATGATCCATCAGTACTAACTACAGCACCACCTCCACGCAGTGGGGATGTGCAGGTTCATAATGAAAGGTTACAGTAGACAAAAAAGCAGCGTGAAGAAGAAATCTTTCCTGCTGTTTCCAATCATGTTTTTGGCTATTTGCCTGGCTTCAGAAGTGACTTCTTTTTATTACTTCCTGGGAAATATTCTTTTGTCTTTTTCACATGTGAGGTAGAAAAAGGCATTTGTGTTCCTCTTTTAGCCACCTGTCAAGTTATGGGTTTTTTTTGTGAAGACCAGTTTAAGTTGAATGACTAAATGAAAAATTATAAGTAAGCAATTATCTTTCCTCAGCAACTTACTCAGAAATATGCAGGAACAAGTCATATGAATAAGGGAATGCACAGGATACTTGCATATCATATGATACATAAATCAGCTTGATTTGAACAGACAAATTAGCACCCGTCATTAAAGTCTGTTTAGGCAAGTATATGATTAATCATTTATTTTTGAGAAAGATATATGAAATTACAAAGCCCCCTAGGAAATCTCCTTGGCACACAGTAGAATTGTAAGACTTCCTCTGATGTTTTCTGATTCCAAAAATATCAAGCCTACCTAATTTATCTTAAGGCACTTTAGAGAGAAGAGCTAGTAAAACTCAGGCAGGATGAAAGTTTAAAAAATGATTTGGTCAGTTATGCATGCAATTCTTTCAAATTCTACCTCTTTGCTGTTCTAAGTCATTATTTTATTGAACAGCTCTGCCACATATAAAGTGTTTTACACAAACACTATTACATAACACCCTCAGTTCACACTACCATTATTTAAATGTCTCTGGCCAAGGCATCACAACTGATTGTTATGACTAATTTTTGGAGAGAAATTAATTTTTAGAAGCTTGAAGTACTACACAGAGGAAAGCTGAACAGGAGGACTCATGTTTTTGCAGAGTTGGATCAGGGTACCCAAGGGATTTCTGTGCTTCTATTTAATGATGAAAAATGAAAAATATTTCTCAAGTGAAGAGACTGTGTTTTCCAAACATACATCAGTGCATGCCGTGATGATCTTGGTCTTCTTGATTGGATGACCATAATTACTGAATATAAAACCCCAAACAAACAGAAAATACACCCACACACCCCCATATATTCACTGTAGGACGCTAAATGCTTTAAACAGATGAACTTAGAATGAAATATGAAATATGGCTCAGGAAAAAACTGAGCCATAGATCACAAGTTTAGTCTGTGCTCTTCTAAAGAAAGGAAAGTCTCATGAAATTTAATGCATTTTTTGGTTCTTCAACAACTTATGGAACCATGCCTAGGAATAAACACAGTCAAATTGTGTTAAACCGTATCTTCTACTACTCAGCAGGTTATAGGATGCCATTTAATCAGGAGGACATGCAAGAAGGCTGTTTAACAGATTATCTTGAATTTGATAGATTATCCACCACAGACATTTAAGAACAGAAGCATGCACAGAATATATATATTAAAATTTCTGTGCAAAACAAGGAAAACTATATACAAAAAAATACAGATGACATAAAATTCCATATATTACTTACAAGTTAAATAATAGGTGTAAATTATATCCATGGGAAATAGCTAATCTGTTGACAAATTACATATATTCAGTAATTAAAATGGCTGTCATATGAACTTTAGAGATAGAACTTGGGAAGTATCAGGTGTAACCAGCCTGTGCAGATTCACTGTTGAATTGTTACTGTTATACTTCTGCTGCTTTAGTTGGTATATACTGCTGATGATTTAGTATAACACTACCCCTTAATTGGGATGAGAGACTTAAGTCATGAATGTCTTTGTTAAAGTATGTGGATACCTGAAGTTAGATTTATGAAACCAGAATTTTCAGAAGATTCTAGCACTCAAATACCTTTTATATCAATGAAAAATTAGTGTGGTGTTTGAAATATGTCTGCGTATATACCTTTGAGTCACCAAAGGTGGTCTGAGTCTTGCTGTTAACTTTAGTTTTGATGTACACAGAAGTTATTATTTTTTTTTTTTTT
>NW_008795378.1:433837-457948 GCF_000699145.1 Aptenodytes forsteri | reverse complement strand
AGTTACTAAATCTTTAATAATTTATATGTTTCACTGGAAGTCTTTCCTATAAGTCATTACTTTGGAAAATACCCTGACTACAGTGTGGTATTTTGGGTTTTTTTACACCCCCCCTCCCCCCCGGTGTATAACTATATTATGTTTAAGCAATTACATTTCATATACAGCTGCTGTAGTCTATTTTCAAATGTACCTGAAGTTGGAGAAGGTGAAAACTTTCTCTTCCCTGACAGTGCCTTTCTATCTAGAACCCCATGCATTTTTATAAACTGTACTTTAGAGTAAATATGATAATGTCTTAACCTTCTAAATGATGAGTAATGTGCCATATAGTAGAGACATGAGATAAAACTAGGTTTATAAATCAGTGGGAATTTACTGAAGTGAATATAAATTCTATAGAGATCTAGCAAATATTGTATGTTATCATGAAGGCAGGTTAGATTAAATTGTCAGGTGTACTCCCTCAGCAGCCTTATCAATGCCAAAGGTTGTACAAAGAATAATAGTGGCCCAAGTTAGAAGTTTTAAAGCAGACACAACTGAATACTCAAGGTTTTTACCTATCAGAGAGCTTTTTTTAAGAATTGAAAATAACCAACAATGATAAACAATTAAACATCTTTATACTGTTAGCCATATTTATATCTCAATGAATTATTAATTATTTGATAATAAATTGAGGTACAAATAGTGTGGTTTTATTTACAAATGGAAAAATGACTGAAGTGGAAATAAAGATGACAAACACGTTAATGACAGAATTTAGCATTTAGGAACATGTTTATCCTTTCAAACAAAACTGACTGGTAATCTTAAATTCATCATTATGGAGAGGCACTGAATAAAGCAAAACCATCCGTAACTGGCATCTTTTATACAAATATATAAAATATGCACACTCCTTTACCTCTGTGGCATGGATCTGTTGTAATCAACCAATAAGTGTTAATGTATCCTACTTCAACAGATAACTTGAATTCTACAAGCTTCTCCACAGGTGAGAACAATTAAGTGAAAGAGATGTTGTACTCTTATGTTATGAGCTATTCGGTCTTGATTACACTGGAGCTGTAGTACTTTATTTCTGATAAGAATTGGCTATATTTTACCTTTTTATACAGCACTAAAATATACGCTGATCCTTTTCCAAATAGTTGAATAATGTTTTCTTTAGAAAACTGGGAAAAAAACCCTTTCCCCACTTTTTCATCATGTTACAGCCATTTTATTTATTTTAAGAGGCTGTAACTACAGATTAACATTTCCAGTCTAAGTCACCTCTTCTTGTTCTTATTGCAACATGGACCCTGGTAGGGTATTGTCATGCTTTACCATATACTGTAGTGAGTTAGTTGACTTACCACTGAAGAGCTTAATGTTATTTCAATAGACAGGGATTTATTTTGCATCTAAGTCCAGATTTTTGGAGGGTGGGCTACATTCTGGGGAAGTATCACTTGCTCTATCCTTATGAACTAGAGCAATTCATGCCGGCGTCTGTGAGAGACATGACTATGGGTTAGAGGGAATTTTGATCTGATCAGTCTGTTTTTCCTTATGTTTTTGAAATGTCCAAATTAATCTTGTGGGATAAGAAGAGGAAAAGCATTGTCAACACCAGGTAGGCCAACCATTTATTAAAGAGCTGCTGCTTCTAGTTTTTATTTTACAGACTACAGTTCCCTTCAGTTATTTAATAAAGAACACGTCATTAAAGAACAGTATGCACAGATTGTTAGAGCAGTCTAACTTGAAAATCCTATGGCTGCTCCTGTTCTGTCCAAAAAAACACTGACCCTTGGCTGGCCTGTAGATAATGAAGGCATAATGATGATGATTATTGTTCTGTGACAGGAATGTATGTGTAAATGAGGCTTGGCTCATTCTTAAGAAAGTGGAGAACATTAACTTCCTTATACAAAAATGACTAGCTGAGCATGCTCTTATACCCAGCACTTTCAGAAGAAGTAAGCAGCGGTCAAAATTATGTCTCTAGTATGTGTTACTATATGTCATTTAGAGAAGTTCAAACTGATCTATTACCATTCCTGTGTTTTGCAGTGACTGCATGCAGACCTGATAAGAATAAGTTCTTGTGCCAAATGAAGTGAGCAGGCTTCCTGTATTGTCAAAAAATGTCACATTAGACAAGTTTGGATATTTCTGGAAAGATCCCTCTCTCTTTTTCCTGTCATCTTTGGTGAATCCTGTCACAAGTGATTGGTGACTACATTATAATGATGTAGATTTAATAGCACAACCATGTACATACCAGTTGTCTACAGAAGTTCTGCAAAACCAGCTTGTTTCTTATGCTATTGCTCAGTATTCCCATTTCTTCACATTATTTGGTGAGTTATTTGAATTATGTATCTTTCTGTGTTTAAAATATATTTAGCTTTGTTCTTCCACCTTCCTTTCCCAATTTTGTAGATAGATAAATATAGATAAATCTAACTCTTTCCTGAGTTTTCTACATTGCAAGTATCTTCTGATTATCATACCAAGCAAGGCTGCATTGTGATCTGTCTTTTAAGCCTGCCAAACCTGACGGAGATCATCTGTTCCATCTTCATCTATTGCAAGTGACAAGTGGGCTGTCTTATGTGCAAAAAACCTGATGACATCATGAAGTGCCATAGGAAGTGTCTGGTCTCTGAGGTAGTTATGTTTTCTTTGGCTTTTTTTTTTTTCATTCATGCTTATTTTAGTATTATTTGAAATAAACTAGTCAACTCTTCCCCCCCCCCTTTCCTCAGGATGCTCAACTTCTCTTGAGCACAATCAAATCAGATCATACATTCTCTCTTGAAAAGCACTGAACATTGAACGTACCTTTTCATTGTAATGTCCATCCCGGTTATCAGGAGACAAACTGTTATTTAGCATAATCAATGGAATGTAATCCAAGTTTTTAAGTAACTCCTAATTTTAGTTGTATATAAAACCCTTGAGACTGAAGTTCAGAACTCTCTTATATGTCGGTATTTTCTGTACCTTGGATCAGAGCACATAAATAATTTGTATTAACTTTAAAAATTATTACATTGAAGTAGAATTGGAAGCCTTCTATGATGGTGTGTTTTGAAAGAGGAATTAAAAAGGTAAACTTCTAAAACTTTTTTCTGTAAATGACCAAGACTAACTCAGATGAAGAATTAAAGGATGTTCTAAACAAAATAATTCATTAATTCTTCCATGAAATTTTGCTGTGTTTATGATCACTATTATTCACCAATTTTTTTTTTATTTCATGTTTTCAGTTTATTTGTTATTAATGTAATTTATGATTATTTAAATTATTTTAAAGCTATTAAAAGCTTAAATGCATCTCTGGATGCCTACATTTTATAGGAAGGCTTTGTTGCATACCCTGAGTTCATATGCTTATTATACCAGTGTTAGACGGTGACTGGGGAAGACTCTTGATTGTCTCATTTCACAAAAAATGCAAACTAAATATTCATATCATTGATAGTGGTCTATGGGAAGTCTTGCCATATTAAATGTGCTCTTTGGATTAATTCCTTCTAGTGCAGCATTAAAATTCATGAACATTTATGTAAACAGAAAGTTTCCATTCATCATTCATTAAAAATAACAAAATGCACCCAAACAGCTGAACATCTAATATCACGTTAAATGTTTTAATGCATATATACATACATTTACAGATATGTTCCACAAGTGTTTTTGTTTAGGATCTATAGACAAATATTTTTGTTTTTATTAAATTCAGAGGTCAGTTGAATACTGAAATACTGCAAAATAAAATGCACAGTAAAGGCAAATGAGAGGATAAATTCATTAATAAACTGAGTTTGACAGTTTAATTAATGAACGTTATTTCTTTACATGAGTAAAGCCTTCCATACACTGTCTTGTATTATTTGAAAAAGTTTTACTGGCAGGTCCCAATGTTAGTTTCTTATGCCCTTGATAAAAGACACATAATACAATTTATTCTGGATCCTGACTGGTTTTATCCAGCACATAAGTTTGCCAAACATCTAATATGGTGTTCACAGAGTTCCTACAAATAAGTCCTTCCAGTTGACATTTGTTTTAGGAGCATACAAAACAAAAGCATGGCAATTAAAATACCATCACTGATACTGACAGCAGGAACCTGAAAAGTTTTTTCTTTCTAGGGATTCACAGGAAGTGTAGATCTCATTTATAGTTGCTACCTGTGACACTTGATGTTTCTGTCTCTAAGGGCTTGTCTGGTTGGAGATACTTAGCTAACTCATGCTAATTTTACTGAGCTGTCAAAGTTAATGAACATCAATAAAACTTGTCTGGATACTCGCACTTAGGAAAAAGTAAGACTTAAGGAGAACTGAGGTGCAAAGATCTAAGTCTATTTGACTTTTGAAGGAAGCATATACTTTGAATTTTATGTTTCAGGTACTGTAATGTATTCAGCACTCTACGCTTCCAGGTGAATTGAATAGACTTCCTGCTTTGACAGACCTTCATGGTACAGGTAGTAGTTCTGTTGAAATCTATGACACTGAGTAGATGGAAAAACTAGCATGAGATGAGAAAAGGTTCTGTATTTCTGTTATGGCCAAGAGACAGTATCAAATTATCTTTAATAATAATCAACAGCAGTTAGTGTAGGAACAAATGGTCTGATCAACTGAGTAGGAGTTTTGCCTGATTTTCAGGGGAACAGGAGGTGGTGTTGAGTGCTTTTTGAAAATCCCATTCCTAGTGAGTCAAGGTTTGTCTTTTCAGAATGAGTAAGTAGTTGTATTTATCTTCTATCTCTGCTTCTAAATTACTCTCTTCCCTGAAATGCAGCTCCAGTTATAGTGTCAATTTCCTATTAATCTGGACCAGAATTTTCATTTATAAATAAAAATAATGAGGTGTAACTGGTATTTAAGGCTCCTCTAAGGAAACATTTAATAGCTCAGTATGGCAGAAACATGAATTCTTTTAGTTTCCCACAGCCCAGAATAATACTACTATACTGATTTCAGGATAATTCACGGTGAACCCATGCTTTTTGTCACATCAAGTTGAACCTTCTGTTCAGAATCCATCTCTGGCTTATGTATGCCTCCAAATCTGGAAGCTCCTTCTTTTGAGGGGCTTTAATAAGCAGCTGATTTGACTATATTGGAAGGAAGTCAAGCATTCCAGACCCTTGATTCTCTTAATTGAGTCAGAGCCTTCCACACCACAGAATAGTTACAAGTGCACTGCAGATTAGAGGTACAACATTATTGTTAACGGGAGTGGTACATTAAATCCACTGTGTACAACAATTGTACTAATAAAATTGATTGCTTGGAATTATAAATCCTTAATCTAGAAATTCAATTAATTTCCAGGGAATCCAATTTTGAAATATAAGAACTTTGCTCATCTGCTGTCACCTTGTAAAGCTTCAGCATCTCGCACTGTGGTAGAATGAATTTTGTATACAAACATGCCATGAAAATCTTGGCTTAAGATGCATGTTTGTAATTTCTAAAGCAGGAGTTTAACCTTGTTTAAAGACAGAGTGCAAAATAAAAGTTCCAAAACCATTCATTGCCTATAAGCACCCCAGTTCTCACTACAACATCCTGTTTATTTCAGAAAGTCTGGCAGTACTCCTCTGTTCATTTTATGTACGGACTCTTTTCCTGAAATTTTACTCAACTAAATGTATGTTTTCATCAGTGATGTCTTATTTTACACCAATGAATTTCTTTTAATTTTCACGTAACAACTCTCTGATTTTTTTCATTTCAATCCATCTGCACAAATGCACAAAACACACGAAGCATTGTGTATTATTCACTTAAAAGATACCCATGGACTTATAAACCTTGCTGAACCAGGACCTAAAATAGAGCAGTTCAAGCCTACTGTATTTTAGATAATTTTATTAGAATCAACTCTACTCTGTAATCATTTTGTTAGGGATGAAAGATCTAAATATATTACAAAGCAAAATGCTTATTGCAGCTGAAGAATTCTAATGGCTAGAACCTGTGAGAAAACTTTTGTTTGATTCAGAGAAGAAAGAAAGAAAGGCAAATTTGTTTTAACATATGAGAAGTAAAATATTTTAGACATTTAAATAAAACAGTATTCTCTTAAACAACTTCTAAGCTTTTCTATCTAATGTATAAAAACCCTCAAGCAATAATTTTAGTTTCAACATGGGAAGATGGAAGGATGGACAAAAAGCTCCTGAGTGCTTTATTAGCTGCCTGCTATTCTTGGAATGATAATCAATAAAAAATATTTCTCATAAAATAAATTTAATGTTTCACTAGTAAAAAGAGATTATATTTTTTCTCATGACTGACTTTAATAACTCTCAAACTCTGAAGGCAGTTGTGATGCCTATGAGTTATGAAACTTTCATACTCATGAAAGAAATATAATAATCACCCTTCACTGTTGAGATATTCTATAGAACACATATTAAGTCAGTAAAAGGCATGAATTCTCTTGTAACTTCACTCCTTGGTGAGTTTACTATGCCAAAAAACCTGAGATACCTGGTTTCACTTTGCTTTTAGCTCAGGATAAGGCAATGAGAACATTAAATAGCTGAAGTAAAATTACAGAGTCCTTGTAGTGAAGATCGTGTCATAGCTGCGTGATGACATTTAAAAAGGAATATTGTTTAAGGACACTACTGGACTTGTATTACCTTCTGCTCCAAAGAATAATGTGATACCACACTTACATTTATTCAGGAGATTTCTTGCCTGATTACTTTTAGTTTTGGAGTGGCCAACATTACATGTTACACTGTCTCACAAGAGCAGGGGTCTCCTGGGAATATCTGGGCATGATCCCAGAGAGTGATATATGATTTATGATACTCATATAGTAACATTGTGCTCCAAAACATCATTCGGCATATAACAATGATATTCAGTATACAGGCTATTTTGATCTCAGAGTGCAGGATACAATAAAGATCAGTGGATAGACATAATTATCTTTTTGTTTTCTAGTTGCTGTTGGTTGAATGCAGTTTTCTAGTGGTTCATACACAAGCCACTAGATCATACTCTGAAACTTCAAGAAGGTGAGAGGACAAGGATTGTGACAAAGGTGAAGGTATGAGTCATTAGCTTACTAAATTTGTAGCACTGTTGAACTGGAGAGAGCCTTAAAAACAAGAGTTCAGTGTAGATAAAATAAAGCTTAAATTATTAGTGACATATTTTGAAAGAATGGGCACAGATGCTGGACAAAATGTGGGAAACAGTGCTGGATCCTGTTGATAGATCTGATGATGGCTTTGGGGCTGCCATGAAAGTTGTTGAAAGTTATCATGATAAAATATCAAGCTTTGATAACAAGGGTGATAGCCAGTTAGAATCCGAGAGGTCATCCTTGTGCTGGATGCCCAATATATGTCTTTCATAAAAACCATTCTGCCTCACATACCTAACAAAACACCTAACAAAAGTTCAAAAAGCTAGGCCTTTAAATCTAATTTAAAGTGGTTTTTTGCTCTCACCTACAGAAGTGAAAGTAGACTTTCTTTAGTTAAAGTAGATTTAAGCCTGTACAGAACAGATTTTGCTTTACACCTAATGAGTTTTACTGAACTAAAGCAGAACACTTGCTTGAGATCAACCACTTCAAGATAAAAGCCTAACCAATTCCCAATGCAGACATAGCCATGCATTGTATTGTGACTAACAGCCTGAACAATAATAATCCATATGAACATTCCACACATATGTTATCATTATATTCATTTTTACTTTGAACAATTACGTTATATTTTTCCAAATTAGGGTAACATGATTTCACATCTCCTAACATCTGTCAATACATTCTAGAACAGATATGTAGAGGTGGCTACATGATGTAAATTTTATTTTCCTAACACCTGGGGGTGAAGTAAGGTAGAGCTTAAATCAGATACTTCAGAAATGTCCTCCAATGACACTTAAAATTTCTTATTCTAGAAACCCGACAAAAAAGTCACAAATAGGAAAACAAACAAACAAAAAAGTATTTTCATAAATTTTAAGCAATAAGTACTTCGCTCAGATTTTTCAGAAAAGTTCAAATTCCATTTCAACACTAAAATGCGTTCCAAACCCTGCAATACTTAGTATCAGTGAGAAAAATTTATAGTTGTAACTAGGACATGTTTTATGCCTTTGCAAGTCCTCATGGAGAGCTCCATGTCCTGATGCTGCACTCATTGACAAAAGCTGTTAGTAGGAGCTAGAGTACATTGTTCTTTAAAAATCCGTTTTTTCTTTAGGTACCTAATTAGGGGAAAGTTTCTTTAGGGCAGAAGTATGTTAAAGGAAGAAGTATCTTTCCTGGACATCTAAACAAAGGTTTATGGCTCTCAGTCTATATACTTACTCCTTTCTCTTAACGAGACTTTCATTCTTTACCTTACCTCATTAAAATATGCCAAGCACTGGGAAATTCTTTGTAAGACTGAAATTAGATTTCTAAAGGTTAGATTAACATAAAAGCTCAACTGGTTTGTTTTTGAAATTGTTGATTCAGAGCTGGAAACCCTTTTATGTTAATCAAGATAAATTTTCATTTTGCCTTAAGACTTTGTCCCTATCCTCACCAAATTTTCATTGTGTAATTTCACATTGTTTTTGAAATTTTAAGAATTTCTATCAAATAGAAAATCTGATATTTCTAAGCTTCCATTTGAAAATACACTTCAAGTATTTCCAGCTGTGATAACAGCTTTCTCTATTTAAAGTAGGGCAATATATTGCTAGTGTTTAAACCAGAACTGCAGGGAGCTATCTACAGGGCAACTGGCTGAAATGACATTACTAACCTATGTGCTACGGCACTGTCATTTTCCTTCCAGGGCACTACTTTCTTAATCTCACCAGTACAAGGTATACTCTTTTTACTTACATATTCCCTAGATATAAGAAGCCATCCAGTTAATGGTTGCATGTGCAGTTCTGTATTTAGATTTTGGTAAGAGCTTACAGCACCTTATAAAAAGAATTATTTTCAATATTCTTTTATGGTAAATACAGTTTGATTTCTGCACAGACTTTGTGAGCAAAAGCCAAATGCAATTAAGATAAGGAGCATTTATTAACATACTACTCTTTTTTGTAAACAAGTAACTTACAGCTTCTAAAGAACTTGCACAGAAACTCAAACAAGGCTAGTTAGGATAAGAAGAAATAACAGAACATTCCTTTTGCAACAATAAATGAAATAAGTTTTCTCTATAAAATAAGATGAAGGAGTAGTCAAGGAATTTAACCTCATAAATGGCACCTTTTAAACTAATGCATTTTTTCCATGTTTAATTCTGCCACCTTTTGTTTAGCTGGACACCTTTATTATGCAAGCAGGTTTCTTTGGGACTGTGTAAGTAGTGTGATAATACTCAGAGGAGTCAATCGTCACTTGTACTTTTACATATGCTTCTAGCAAGACACAGATTAGACTCAGATCTTCTTCACAGTGTCACATCTGTGCCAGCCACAGTTCTAATGCAGAAATGTATGCTCTGCCATCTTAGCAGCCTGACACTTTTCTGCTGCTATTTCTTTAATTATTTTTCTTAAATTCCTTTTTAAAGAAAAGAGTCGTAGCATATAGAGCTTATTATGAACTCTAGAAGTCAACAGGTCCTATTCTGATGTTAGAAGGGAGAGAAAAATAGAGTACAAAAGACAGAAATCAAAAAATTATTTAAATTTAACAGTGCTTCAGCGCCACAAAGGAATTTTTCACTCTTGACACAGGGCAATGCTTTTGAAATCCAGGAGCTAAAAGAAGCATAAACTGCAGACATCTACCATTCTCATCACAGCTGCTACCGCATCATGGAGAGTATTGCTTACACAATGGAAAAAGAAATTAACTGCCCATCTGTGCAATGTAGACTGTTTTGTCTGCTCATGGTTGATTACTGAGAGAAAATGGACTTGTGATAATGTTATGGTACAGTTCTGGAATGTGGAAGATCCAGATTCAAGTCCCTCCTCTGGCTGATTAAGGGAAAAGCTTTTACTGTTATTTCAGTATATTTCAGTATTTCAGGCCTATTTAAGTGCTACTCCAGAGCTGCACTGCTTTCAGTTACCCAACTTTGAGTTTGCCCTCACCAAGCCAAGTAGTCTGGACCACTGAACTCACGCCATGAGACTAACAAGCTCTGTAACTGTTATTAGTTACATCCACGCTTTAGCAGCAATGTGCCAAGGCTTGCTAGCAGTCTGACATGCTTTTGAACTCCACTACAACAGGTTCTTTTATTATATGTATTTCACCAAATTAATTTTCATGCCTTTCAGTATGCGTTCTACCCCAAAAGAACCTTAAAGGCTCTGTTCTTTCAGCATTTGTACTGCACTCATTATATTACCTGTAGCTTTGACGCTGGAAAACAGAAGTCTGTATTTCATGAGTTCAGGAAACTTCAGCACTTTTAATTGACTTTTTTTCTTTTCTGCCTCTTTCAAAAATATTAAGAGGGGATGGAAGGGGAGAGAGGGAAAGTGTATTAGTTTCTATAATTATATAAAGTAAAGAGCACATGAAATTGTTGACTGATTTTACTCACCTGAAGGTACCCATTTCAACATCCATTCTTATTCTGTACAATTTTCTTTCCATTAAAATATTTTTATGTGTTTCTTTACCTTTTGGTGATGAATGAAAGAAAAGCCTGAAGCCTAGTTACTCTGAGATGGAATTGCCATTTTGTTTTCAGTATTTACAGGGATTGGTAAGAGGAGACGTCCCCCACATACTGCAGGAGCAGACAGTGCTAAAAGGTCATTTTTGACTAAAGGTGGGAGTTAGAGAAATCATATGAAATCTTGAAGCTATCTCTGTGAATCAGTGTAACTTACTGATCTTACAGTGCAAACTTTGACAGGGTTGAGCCACAGACAAGGGAAAGACTTGTCCTTGCTATTCTTCAACCAAAAGGGCTTTTCTCCTGTTTTCACTCTGCATCAGCCACTTCCATTGCTGCTTCTAATAGACATTATATTTTTGACATTTCCCTCTGTTAGGCACAAGACTGTGGGACTATGCTGCCTCAAATACAGTTTCCATCTAAACACTACTGCTGGGTTGCTTGTCTCCACTTCTAAAGCCTTAGTTTATAATTGTAGTTTCAAATCTGTTCCTTCAAGTCCACATGGTGTATTACTTGCTTTAGGAGACTGGACAAAATACATATATATATATATATATAAATTAGAAGAGTGTAATTTGCTTAAAGTCCAGTTGAAAGAATTGATCCCAGTTGTTTAATTTTTCAGTTAAAGCTCTGTTGAAGTCACTTTTAGTATTATAAAAATCAAGCAACCAGTTAATGAAAAAGAAACAGAACAAATTAGAATGAAAATGAATTGAATTTTTTTTGTTGAAAAAACTTTCCAAGCTAAAAGCACAGTGACTCTAGGGCAAATCAGGTTAAAACAAGTCTTTTGCAGTTGACTATTAATCATTTGGAACTTGTTCTTTGAGTGGTCAAGAATCATTTTCTCTGGATTATGTGATTAAAGAGGTCAAAGAGTTCATTACTGCTTTAAATAAATGCTAGCAAGCTCTATTATCCTGCATGCAAAAAGAACAAGTCTCCAGTTATCTCCCACCATTTAAAGACTTACCCAAAAAGTGCCCTATGCACTTTAATTAGTTATGCATCAAAGTAATTTTTCTCTAGGAGGAAAAAAAAAAAAGGCACAGGAGCCCACTTTGCTCTCAGCTGTGCCAATCATGACATAGTGAAATTAGTGGGGTTATTCAGCTCTATGTAGGGACAGAATTGAGGCAATGAGGACATGGAACTTGACATTTGGAACTGTTTTATTTTGCTTCTGTTACTCCCTGAACATAGAAGACTGGGATTTTACATCTTCATTTTTCTAACCCACCCACTTGTGTTTCCTGATTTTGATTAATCTCATTTTTTTCGCTGACAGCCATGAAAGGAAATTGCTGCAGTTCTTGTTAGATGCTGAGAATGAAATGGCCCCTCTTGGGTGGCTGCAACTCCACAGGGGCCTCTTGTAGCCCATGAGCTGTGTGAGCACCCATCTCAGCTTTGGGAATCATTCCAGAGATGTGCTTTTTTCTCCCTCCAGCCTCCTGTTGTAACCTGCAGAAATGGGGATTTTTCCCTCACAGATTTGTTTATAACTGCCAAGTTGTTGTTCTTATTACGCTTTCAGCTGGACAAAACTTCTCAGGATTATGTTCTCCATGGTATTTTATCTTGGATCACAAAGCGTTATTCCAAGCTGTTGCAGGAAAAAGAAATGGAAATCATCACACAGCTTATATTACATCACTTTTTTTTTTTTTAAGATCTTAAAGCTAACATTACAATAAAAGCAAAAAGAAATTCATCTTATTCAGGTTCCCACATTATATACAATATGTTAGGAGATATTTCTATATCTGACTTACATTTAGAGAATGCAGATTCATGAATTAATGCTTTTTACACTGGTTCTTCTTTTCTAAGGAGTTTATGTGACATTTTTTCACTTTTCTTTCTGAGTCCTTCCTATAATATTTATGTGAATCTGTGAGACATTATTTTGAACATATGCAGAAAAAATGGTGAATTGATCAGGTGTTTTTTAACAAATAATACTGACTATTCCTAGTTCCGTGTAATTTATTGTTCTGGCTGCCACAATCTGATCTTTGCGTTGCTAGAACAGACAGATAAAATAATCAGTAGAGAAAGGCAGCCATCTCCAAAACCTGAGTCTAAGACAAAATCTGGCTTTTTATAGAAGTATATGGCAGATATGAAATGAATATTATTCTAATCTGTTATAAAAATGAAAAAAAAAAGAAGTTGAATGTGAATGGGATGAAAAACATTTCTTAAATGCAGCTGGAGAGTTATACTTTAAAAGCATTTGAATGGTTTTGAAGTCTAAGGACCAGATTTTAAAAGTATTTATGAACTCATTAAAACACTGAAAGTTAATGATGCCATAATGTACTACTTAGTCCTGGAGAGAAGAAAGGGTCCATATAGGAACCAGGGCATGAAATTCTGTGTCTTTCAATGGGTGACACTGTGGTCAGTGCTCCCCCTAATATTTATACCTGAACCTATAATATTTATTTAAAGACTTACTGAAAAACAATCAGCTTACTATTTTGTTTAATCAAGACTTTTGACTGACCCAAATAGCTTCATAAAATTATTTATATCACTTATTTTGTTATTATTTTTTACAAACAAAAGGTTGTAAAGGAACATGTGTGTTCTTCAATAATACAAAATGGAAAGCCAACCCATCAAATTCTTAACAAGAAAAAAAAAAAGATCCAACCAAGGTTACTGTAATTTCAAATGGACTTGAACCTAAAAAAATTACACTTTCTTCTAACCTAAACACTTATGTCATCTTCTTGTTATTATCACATTTTACTTTGTCAAAAGAAAAATCAAAAAGTGTGGTTAAAAGCAGGAAAAATACTTTTTCTCTTTTAAACTATGACATTTTCTTAGTTTTTCTATTATTTCCATTAAAAAGTTAACAAATTCAGAACTAGCCATAATACATTAGGAATAAAATAGATTTTTTTTCATTTTTTCGGTCATTTACATTTTTCACCCAATCTGTATAAATTGTTCAAGGCAATGCTGTCAGTTATTGTATATGTATTTACTGATGCTAGGTAGGGACAAGCATAATGAAAACATTGATTTTACTGTACCTTCCAATTTGGAAGATGGTCCTTGCAGAAGTACTAGGAATTTATTGACATTTTTAAAATCTAAAATTATATTATTAAAATCAAACTTCCCCCCCCCCAATTTTATTTTTCTGTTTAATCTGTGGATTTAATTTACCATTTTGTCATCTTGTATTTATGGTCTGATTTCTTTCTCTCAACCTTTCATAGTAAATTACATTTAGAGTATTAGCTTATTTCTCAATTAAATTGTTGTTTCACTTTGAGTCTTCAAGAATTTTTGGAACTGACTTTCTTTCTCCTTTCTGCTTCTCTATGACCAGCTACACTACACTCATCTGCCTTGTCTAAGGCGTTACTACTGGCTGCTGCATGCTTAAATGATTGCCCTTAAATTTAAAGTGCCTCCCGGGGCAATTTGTTAACATAGCTGAAAGCCTTTCCTCAACAAAACAGAGTACTTGTATCAATAGGGTTATCATATCAGTTAAAAATGAGTTGAATTGTCTTGTTCAGAACTGCTAGTGCTTCCATTCTTAACGGCACAGTCTCAATAACATATGGCTTTGATTAGACCTGGGCAAAATGTTGATAAGGTTGTGAGCCACTCCATAGACTTATGTGTTCAGACAGAAGTCGGAAGTTTTTGTTAAATGAGGAATGTAAAAGATTCAGACAAAGGGACCTTCCTGTCACTCGAAATATGAAGTACCATGACACTTTCTGTACTAAAAAGAACATTTTCTTACAAAACCATCATGTCCATTATATAAAGAAGATTCAGTGTCCTGGGTTATGAAGATATTCACATAAATGTCCTGTCAATTATGGCAATACAAAGTAACCCCAATGAAAAATAAAAACACTGAGAGCATAACTCATTGTGGATTACATGCTGCAAAACAATAGAAATATAATTACTTGCATTTCACAGGCTGAGTAAAGGAAGTCCAGAAAAATTATGACACAAGAATGTGGTTAGTCTTTTTGAAAAATTACCCTTTTATACTCAGTGTCTCCAGCAACACTAAAGCTATAGAGTCCAAGATTCCTTTTCCTTTCTGTATTAGACTATGCTGCCTACCCAAATTATTTTCTTCTACTTCTAAGAAAGTTACTGTTCCAGCTGTACTACAAACACTGTTCATTTCTTTCCTTTTAGACCAGTCACTATATCTCTTAAGGAGTAATTTTACATATGTTTTAATTAAGCTAATGTAAGTCTGCTTGTGAGTGCATCTTTGCTCTTTTTAGGCACCCAGCAGTTCTGAAAAATGAAACAATCCCTTGCTTTATTTAAAGGAATAAGGAACAAAACGTACATGCATCTTATGACATATACATTTAAATAACTGTATTATAAATACAGTTAACTTTTTCAGAATGCATTTAATCGAACTTGTACACAGTCCAGTAACTTCACAAAAAAACCTTTGTATTCCATTGAACTTAATGTTTTGTAACAACACTTTTGAAATATGAGAGAATTTTGCTGGTATCTCAAAGTGAACTTCCCCTTTTTGTAATTTTTAGAAATATAATTGACATGTCTCTCCAGTCAGTCAGGTTTCTCATGAGAATTCTTCTAAGTGTTTTCCCCAAATATGCATAAATTCTAAACTTTCTGTATTATCCCTATCACAGATATTGGGATATTAAAAGTATTGGAAAGTTTATGGATCTCTAATTTATCAAGGTTCAATCCCTTGAATATTTCTGGAAAGCAAATGTGTGCTCCCTAGTAGCACATGGCACAAAAAGTCATACTGTTCTCAAGGTCATCATACAAAGCTATACATGTATGTACCTTTGGTTGCAGAGATATTTTTAACTAAGAAAAAGAGAATAAAACAAATTATGCATGGTAGTAGGAGGTAGCATTTTCTTGAATTCCCCTATATTTGGTTGAATATTGTAAAGTTTACCAAAACCTAGGCAACTGTGAGTTAATTTCCCATGAAGACAGGTGATTTGAGTTCCACCTAAGTTTGCATCTTTAGAGATTTGACCAACATTTTTCATACTCTAAAGCATTTGATCTAAACAGAAAGGATTTTTTAAGAAACTCATGCAGTACAATGCAAGTGTTTTTTCTACAGGTCGTTTTGAGGTAGCTGACTCTATATTTTAATCAGCTTTTCTGTACTACAATAATGACCCTGACTACTTTTTTGAAGGTTGTGGTGATCATCCTTCGAGGAACTATGGATGTTAAAAGAGGTCCATTTTCAAAGAATTCAAAGGAAAGACAGAGATGAAATGGTGACTTGCACTGCTAGAGATTATATAGAGTCTCTATAGAATGTGTGTGAAAATCTACCTTTTGTTCATTGAAATGTTACTGTTCGATCCCTCCCTCACATCTCCAGGGTAGCCTCAGCATTTTTATAGAAATGTCTGAAAATGCTGTTCTGACCAAGAGCTGAAGAGAAGAAGAAAACCCAAATTCTGATTAAATGATGCCAAACTCTCCTTGCCTACTATATGTGTAGAACCAGTATAGTCTTCTATTTCAACTAAATTTGCCTTTTTTTTGCCAATGCAAAACCTACTTAAATTGGTCCAAGGCAATAATTTCTTTTTTTTTTACTCCCCCTTCCGCCAATATTTATGCTACAAAATCTCCTCTTGTACATAGTGTGAATTCATCCCAAATTGAACTGTCAATCATTCCACAATAGGTTATGCAGGAGATATTAAATGTGAAAATGGCAAAGCTAAGAGGACATTGTAAGGTGTGGAAAAAAAGAGACTGTCATGGTGTACGCAATTAGAAGTCCAAACTGGAATCTGCTTTGCTCATGGAAACATCAGTGAAGATGCTGCAGCACAGAGTTGTTATAGAAAAGTTAATCTATGGTGCAGCTAGGAGAGCTTCTCAGCCAGTTCTCCAGTACAGTGTTATAAACTAGCATAGTTTCTAGTTAAACAAAGAGAACATTGTGTAAATGTGTCCTAAGATTATGTATTTTATGCAAGCTTGATTGCATATTTTAATTGCACTATAATCGTTAAACATATCTGCTTAGTATAATTTTATTTTTTTAATTAAATCAAAATTCTTGGTATTAGACAAGAATTCTGATGTCACTTTTACAGTTCATTAGATTCATAATTAAAATGTGCAACTAGACTAGAGAATTAGAGAATATTTAATTTGGAAAAGCATTTTATTTCATTGCTTCTGTAACAGGCTAGGCTAAGTTTCTACAAATGAATAGTACATGTAACAACTACAAAAGCTCATTGCAACAGGAGGATTTCATTCCATTACTAACATGTTCATGGATATAAGGCTAATACAGAACACATTTTAAAAATCCCTATAGTGTGAATGTTAGTGATATGCCTCCACCTCACTCTCACAGTTTTTTAAAACAACACAACCATGCCGAAAGAATAAGTTTCTACAAATGAATAGTACATGTAACAACTACAAAAGCTCATTGCAACAGGAGGATTTCATTCCATTACTAACATGTTCATGGATATAAGGCTAATACAGAACACATTTTAAAAATCCCTATAGTGTGAATGTTAGTGATATGCCTCCACCTCACTCTCACAGTTTTTTAAAACAACACAACCATGCAGAAAGAATACAATAGTGAGGTACCAATGTTATATCAAAACTGGGTAAATGTAAATAGGGTCTCATCTTTTTCTGACTACTTGTACTAATTCAGGCAATGAAACAGGACAGAACCCAGTGCTAACCTGTCCACATTTGGTGACTGCTTATCCTAAGCCAAAACACATATTCTGCCCTAGTATTTCTACTCTAAAAATAAAAATGAATAAGTAACAACAACAAATAGGTGTTTGGGAAGGATGGTGGGGAGCACATATTCTGCATAGGAGAAATTTTATCTCTAGAGAAGATATGTGTGATGAAAATTCAATACACTAAATCTGTAGACTGGATTTTTAATCTCTTAGCAAAGACAGGATTGATAAGGAACAGTGACAACACATTTTTCTCGGGACTCCTTTGGTTCCCTTTTGTGACCCCTGAAGGACTGCAGTCCTGACAGCTAGGAATCATATTGCGGAAGTGCTTCAGTAAACAGATAACTAACGAAGGTCAGGAAGTATTTCTGTCTGGGGTATATTCTCCACAGCCAGAAGGGGTCATGTTATGTTTTTCTCTGAAGCTTTTCCTTGGCCGCTTTTGAAAAGGGATTCAGTAAACGAATCATGTTTCCTTTCTGAATTGCAGGCAGTCACTCTGGAGAGCTGCTCACTGAAGTCCGTACAAAAGGTGTTCATGCAGCCAAATAATAATATCTGGAGTAAATGTGGAAAACTTGCTTCTCAGGTAGTGAACTTTCAAGCTGAACACTGATGTTTTTGTCATTCTAAAATGTGACGCTACTCCTGGCTCTGTGCACATATGGTCTAGAGAGTTTGGTGCTGCTTGTTAGATGCCTTGGTATAGTTTCCAGTTCTTGTTGACCCCCAGAATGCCATTTACTTGAATGTATAATCAATTTCTAGAGCAAAGGGATAAGGGAGGGCTACAAAGAACAGTAAAATTTAATACTTCAGAAATTTTTAGTAGAACAAAAAATTTACAAAGGCAACAAAAAAAAAAGAATAGTTGTCTTTCATGTGAATGACAGAAGAGATGGAGATAACCTGATCTTTCAGAACCGGATGATGAAGGAGAGAAGGATGTCTTCTGCAGTGACATATGATGGTAAAGCTGTTTTCCATCTCTGTGCCACTTACTGCAGTTGACAAGCAGGCAGGGGAAGAGCTGCCATGAAGGCAGAAGAGGATGACCTATCTCCTAGGACTCAGAAAAGGCAAAAACCTGCAATATGACAATTCTTGTTATGTCAAGACAAATTTTATTTACATTAGTTTGTATTTACAGTACATTTATGCTAAAGGTACAGATTGGATATTTGGTAGATGATTCTAAGCCTATTTACTTACTAAGTCATAACCTCTCCTTGCCAATAAGTTTATATTAATTATATGCATTATATGTGTGTGTATACATATGTATGTGTATATACTTATATGAGTACGTATATTACTCCAAGTGGCTGATGAAAATAGGACCAGATCAGTGTTCTGTTACCTAAAAATACAATCTCTCCATATAGGTTTTCTCCTTAACATAATATTTATATACTATCAAACCATCAAAAACAGTTTATCTCTTTCTGACAGGGAAAGTGTATGGATTTCAACATTACTATGTGACATTATCATTGATGCTTATAAAATATTGTCACTAATAACATCCCTGTTATTGAACTTTTATGCTTTCTCTACATGCATTATGAATGTAGGACTAATTAATAAGATAATATATATGATAATTATATTATTTGCAGATAAGTTTCTCTTCACTTGAATTAAAAGTTAACTAGTTTTCAACATAAAGGATGTATATTGAGAAGAGGTCATTTTAGGAATAAGAGCATTCCATTGTCACCTAAAATTTGAACATAAGCTTCATCTTTTCAAATACAACTAATAATTTGACAGTTTTGTAAGTTTTGTTTCATTCTTTTATTAATAGAATTTGTATAAACTCCTATTTATAAAGTCTTAAAATGGTTATCTTTAAACCTTTTACTCTAGTAAATGATAATCTACCCTGTTAAAACAAAGTTCCTGTGTGTAGTTTCTATGGTGTAACATTGTATTTAACACTATTGGGAAAAAAATGCTCCAGCATTTTTTTTTTCCTAAAACATGTTTTAAACAGATGTTTAGCACGAATGTCTTTTAAATCTTTTATCTCTTAGTTTCATCTGTAAGTTATCAATTCCTTATAGACTTGAAGTTAAATTTCTTATATATAATTCTTTTTTTCAGAACAGGTGATGATGGGGAGAAAATGAAATGATGATACAGAAGCAAAACAAGTAAGTGCTATACCAAATGTGTAAACTGTATCACCAGCCTGCCTAATTCAGATAGAATGCCTTTTCACATTTCAGCTTCATTTATGTACTGGGAAATCAGAATATTGTTAGTGTGATCAAACATCACATTTCTTCCTTTGTAAGTCCCTCTGCTTCAAAAACGAGGCAATTAATTGCTAGTCATCTGTTTTTTACTCATTACAGGTTTCTTTTCTCTTTGCTTTTAGTTTATACTCATGACATTTCCTTTCAGTTTGTACTTACGACATATATTTGAAAATGTAACTGGTTTAGAACTTCCTGTTCATAGAAACTTTTTTTTTTTTAATTTCAACTTGGAGTGAAAACCAGAAATTCAGCTTTTTCTGAAATGTATATGTGACAGCCCCACTTCTAGTTTCGTCTGCTACAGTCTAGCTTTGGAGCTTTTTGAGAGCTGTTTGTACCCTCTGCCACCAATACTTTTAGTCCTAGAGAATGTTTAACTACAGGCTCTGCTACAGAAATACAGCAAATACCTGATATTCAATGCATTTGTTAAATAAATTACTGATTTGTGAGCATAATTTTAAAATACAATGGAAAATTAACCATAAGAAGATTCTTTTTTTCTTGTTCTTGCATTGCAATATATGTTCTATAAAACAAGAAAAACAAGAAAGTCCTGTCAAATGAACACTGCCCCAAAATATTCTAAACCAGAATGATTTGTAAGAAGAATTTTCATTTCAATAGTCCATAACTGGACTATTACAGTCTAAAATAATAATAACTGGACTATTACAGACTGAAAAATAAACTCTGTCAGTTGTATGGTGCGGTAAATATAAGGCACCTGATCTTCTATAACTAATGACAATTTGAGACTCAATAGATGCAGTGTACATGTCCTATCTGTCTCAATTACATCTTTAAAACCCAGATCACCCACTTTTAAAAGACTCTTGTAGTGCTGAGAAGCACTGAAAAAGCTGTCTTCTAAATACCATTTTAAAAATCCAGTATAAGTAAACATCTGTGGAGGCTATCTTTTCCAATTTCACTCTCTTCTCGTCAGAATATTGAATTTGATTATTTTTCTTAATGTTTTGATGTACACTGTACACTGATGTACACTGTTCTCTCAAGTCCTTAAAGCTCTAGCAGCTTTGAGAAAATTATTTTCAATGAAAGACAAAGGCCAGCTTACAGAAATCTATCCTAAGACATGGAATACGTAATTGACTCTATAAATAGAAAATTAAGTTTTGCTTTTGAAGTGGGAAGTAATGGAATAATTTTCAGTATAGAGGTGTTTTTTATTTCTATGAGACAGGTCCTATTTTTGTTCCACGGAAATTAATGTAATAAAAATATCAGTACCAAAGACTTTGATTAGAGAAGGATTAAGTCTCTAAACATTGATTGACATTTATAATGGAAATAATATTTGGACCATAACTTGGAACACAAATACTTGTATAAGGAAAAATCTGTGTTACTGTTGTTGTCATCGGTTTAAAATCGATGATACTGCTCTGTAGCGCTCTGTCTGGACTTTCTCATTTTTCACTGGGAACTCATTAATATTTAGTTTAGTTTCTATATTACCTGAGAATTTAAAGTATATCAGATAGATAGTGTCACAAGCTTTACCTATATATCAACTAATGCGAGAGAACTTACAGCAGAAAATAATAATATATTTGATATGATTGAAATAATAAATTTCAGTTTAGAGTAAGACTTTAGGGTCACTTACTGCCCGTGTCGAGTAGAAATAAATCCAGAGGCCAGTAAAGTAGAGATAATTCAGCGCATCTTGGAGAATCTGGCTATTATTTGATTTGTTCTGTTAGCACATTCTATCATGAAGCTGGATGGAAAGCCATCCAGTGCCTGAGGACATGCCCAAAGCCTACAGGCTCTCACACGAGTACATTTCAATGACACTTGCCACATTGATTGCAGTCAGAGCTTTTGACTCTAGAGAGAAAATAACCCCACTCTGCCCTAGACCTTCTGTCCACATGTTGCTTTCAGATATGTTCTGTGCAAAATCCAGCTTCAGCTTTTCAAGAATGCCTAGTACAGTTATTAGGAGACAAAATATCAAGTAAATTTTATAAAATATTGCAATAGCTAGGGCAAAATTAAAGCTATGACATGTCTGAGTACAGGTATTGTCTATATAGAGCTCTTACTGGATCAAGCCATGAAAGAAACATGAAAACAGAAGAACAGACTATACATTTCTTGCAGGGTATGCATGAAAGGGAAAGAAAGGAGGATAATTATTTAACAAAGGTGTGATTTTTGGTAAAATACAAGCTGACATATCTAAATTTCATTTAATGAAATCATCAACATTTACAGTTTTAAAGCTATAAATGGGGAATAGCAGAGTTATAATTAGACATTAAAATCAGAAGATTGGGCTGTGGTGATTTTGTTTTTCCAAAGGCTTCCTTAGGTAAAGATTCATGATTACTATTTCAGTCCTTCTGAAGTTTAAGCAAATAGTTGCTTCTAACTTGGTCAGACTTGTTTAAAGTTAGCATATATCTGAATCAAGATCTGAGCTGTATTCATAAGGGTAGTGGCTACTCATTTTGGATACAGCTGATTAAAGTAAGTCTCCTGTTGGTAATTCACTGAGGTTTAATTTCAACAAGGTTCGTGTATTTCATTAAATTTGTTTCAATCAATTAATTTTTTTGCTTTAATTATTTTTACGGTCTAGTGTATGAGAAGATATCCTGATGCCATTTCATACAAAATTATTTGTTATTGCCAGAGTTGGTATTTCAGTGTCAATTCAGGGCTTTTTTTCCATAATTCCTATTAAGCAATAACTATGTAATTGTATTTTTACTATTCATTAAAGTTTGAAACAAAGACACGTTTGTAAAATTTTGGAATGAATATTTCACTTTTCACATTAACCGTACAGTTCCTTTAACTGATTGAAAGACAATACAGTGGATTTGAAGTAGAGTTTTGAAAGATACTATATTAGAGAAGAAACTGAATATATAGTCAAATCAAGGATTATATTGAGTGTTTATTTTAGCACTTAAGCTTATGAAAAAATGTTTAAATATTGTGAAGTGATTGCATATCCATTTGTATTTTAAATGAATGGAATATTTCTTTTTTAAAAAATGGCAAAAGAATTCCCATCTTGTATGTAAAGATATAATATAAATGTTATAATTGAAATCCATAACTGTAAAAACTTACATTGTTAAGAGAAGAGTATTTTGAACATAATTCACTTAGTTTTTTGAGCACTGTTGTTTTAAAATAATTAGGCTAGAAAATATTTACCGTGTTATTACAAGAAGTTTCATTTTCTTAGATGCACAATAGATTAAATAGCTTTAGAATGCATTTTCTCCCTTTTAGCTCAGATTCTTCTGATATTTTCTGTATTTTTCACAGTAATAGATAGATAAAACCATCTGTCGTATGAAAATGATACTATGCACAAGTATCACCATACTTTGATGGTATGGTGATAATCAAGTTTTCTCATTTATCTGGCAGGATTTTTGGAAAGGTGTGACAAAAATTCTACGTAGCTTTGTCTGGTTAATCAGTGTCTTTAGTACTAGTGAGGTAGTAATATTTCCCTTATTGTCTTTGTGTAATTTCCATGTTTTTCTCTTCCATGACTATGGAGGAACGTGGAATAACTTCAGAAACTTACTAGTTTATTCTGAAATAGCTGCAGTTCTTTAAAAATAAGTAAAATTGGTTTTCTTTTAAAATCTACACCTATTTAAAAGTGTATTTTAAATTATTAGTGCCCTGTATCAGAGTCTAGATCTATTGTAGCATCATATTAGCTAATATAGTTACAAAGAACAAGCAACCAATAAATTTATATTAATACAGTTTTAAAGAAAGCTAAGTCACTAAAAGGGAGAAGATTACTGATTACACACCCTCATTAGGAATTTCTTAAGTGAGGTACCTGCTTTTCACAACTGTGGCCTTTGAAGATGTGAAGAAAAAATATTTTCTCATTGCAGTTTAATAATTTTAATTAAATTCAGTAATTTAATTAAACATGGATAGTAGATTAATATTTTAAAATTTGGGCCAGAGGAGAGGGAGGGAAGAATTAACTGATAGGTGGCAGGGAGAAAAGCAAAGACAGTGGGAAGACAAATGCAGAAGGAGGACTAACTGAGAAACAAGCTACTTCATTTTCCGTGGTTCTGTTTCCTGCATTTGGCTGTTATTGACCTGTAGGAAAAGCTTAAAGTAAGAACAAAGTGTTCTAAATGACCACATTACTACAATTTAATGACTTACTCTTTCTCAGTTGAGTCTCAGCAACTGACTCTGTGATTCACTAAGTTTATTTCAAGTGCAGAATTAAATATGTTAGCTCAAACTGTTATAATTACTCCATAATTAATATTAATTGTTTTAGAAGAACTAGAGAATCTCACTGTAAGAGAAAAAGAATATGAAATGAATATGTACAAATAGTGTATACTGGAAGCACTAGATACTCTATTTTGCATTCCTACAGTGGTAGCTATTCCTACATGATTCTTCAAAA
>NW_008795378.1:402148-433797 GCF_000699145.1 Aptenodytes forsteri | reverse complement strand
AAAAGAAGCAAACATTTATTTTTGTCCTACGTTTGGGCAAGAGAATTAGCCAGCTTTTCGCCATGAATTTCCACTGCAAACTTGTATAATCTTGAAAGAAGATTCACAACAGCAAGTAGTGCTAACCCTTCACACTTGCAAAGGCAATAGCATAGTAAACCACAAGAGTGGAATTAGATAAAGGCCTAATACCAATGTGAAAAGACATCAAATTAAAAAATGCGAGACTGCCTCTTCCATTCATGTTCCTTCTTTCCATGCAGGACTTTCTATGACTGGAGCTTATGAGTCTACAAAAATTGATTTTGTCATTGATTGATTTTTTTTTTTAAAGTAGATAAACTTTGTTCATACTAACAATGTTATAAATTATTGCAACTGTACTCATGTCTAATTGAATTAATTGTACCAGGATTGTCTTTTTAAGTTTAAATGTATTTTCCTCTTCTTGAAACTAAGATTGAATTACAGTGACCCAGATGGTTTAAAATTTTCCTTTAATGGGCTTTAAACACTGAATTATAGTTAATATTTGTTTCTATTTTTCTAAGAAAGCAGAAGATTTTCTTACTAAGTATAAATAAGGTTTGATATACCATATTATACAGTTTCAGCTGGTTTTTTTTTCAGTGTAAAGTAATTACAGTACTAACCATGCACTGATGGAGTGCTACAAATAATCTTACTGCAGTATTTGTTGAGGCCACTCACAAGAGTAAAGACTGCATGGAGCAGAAGGCATCAGGAGGGCCAAACCCCACATCTAACGAGAGCACTGGGCTGACAGCATATCTGGCAGCAAGCCTTTCATAAAGACTCAGCTGCATCCTTGCCGCTAACTTTGATGACTGCAGTGATCTTGCTCCACAGTGAGACTTGTCCTGCAATGATCCAAGAGGGTCATAGATTGTGCTCTCCTTTATTTGGAAATGAATCTAGACTCTTTTGGACCTCCATTTAACACGCTGTATGTTCTGTTTTGTGAATTTATGTCCACTGTACATAAATTTTTATAAATCTAAAACCCTAAAATTCTAGCTACAAGCAGAAGAGCATAAGATAAAAAAGCTATTTTTCTTTTCCTGCAGATGTTTGAGTTAGTTAGGAACCAAAATCCACGCTTCCTACAGTGAGAAAAATCAAAGCGTCTGTATGAAAGCAATGAACAGTACCTCTTCATGTAAAATAAACAAAGCAACTTTTTATCTTTTTCATTTATAGCAGGAAGCCACAAAGTTACTGTGGTTGCAATTATGTGGATGCAGCCGCTTTCTAAATATGAATAATATCTAGCTTACATATTGATCTATTTCTTTTGGTTCATAACTTGTTTTCGGCCTTTTTGCTTAGTTTTGTACAAAAGTTTGCATTGGACAAAAAAGGGAGAAAAAGGGCAAACTTTTGGCTTCTGGTCTAATCAATTTGATTGCTATAATAGTGGTTTTTTTAATAATGTGGTGTCTTCAGTTTTTGATGATGATTTCCTACAATAAGGTCCGTCCATCCACACTGGAACTTTACTGTAGTAGAACTTGCTAGTCTGAACCAAAGCAATGACAAGCAGTGACATTCATGGGAACATGTTAAATTCTGTCCTTCTACTGAGAGCTGAACTTCTTAGTTCTTGTTTCAGTAGGGAGGGCTGGTTCAGCAGGTGGGATGAGTTGTAGGGAAGAGATTAGAACTGAATATGCTCTTATGACACTATTCTGCTGTGTGGTTTCAGGAGAAAAACAGTATTGCTCCACACTTCTCCTTCATCCTAGGTCACAGTCCTTGGCAAACACTGTTGTCAGCTGCTCCAGTCCTCCACGCGGTGCTGGCAGTACCAGCTCCTTTGCTTCTTGCCCATCTCCTCCCTTTCCCCCAACGATTAAGAATTTTACTTTTGTTTTCCCATGTTTATGGATCTCCCTCCATTTATCAGTTTATAGTCTCCGTTCTTGTTTTATCCCAGACTAAAAGTTACTTGTCTGCAGATTCAGTGTCTCTAGTCACCTGTGAGTTCTCTGTATTTCTAGACACTATTTTGCCTTCCTGTTAATTCCACTCTTCTGCTTATGCAAGTCCGACGACTTGCTGCTGCCACCAGTTAGGTGTGCTGCGCATGGCCAGAATGCTAGTTTCAGTTGCAACACTCTATAAATATTTCTCTTCATAAAGGACTCCAGGCTTTTAAGAGAAAACTAGGTTGTCATGAAGAAAAGTACCTGCAGTGGCAGCAGATGACTGACTTATCAGTGTGCCCACAGATGAGTTTGCCAGTTTCTCCTCCAGTGTCTTCTGCTTGAGATCCCTGCAGATTGCTACAAGTACTTTGTAATTCCCATTTACACATTTTCCAGGTAGTAAATATGGACTGCATATGGTCATGTGTTTCCTTTCATATGTCATTTTTCGTTTTTTTCATTTTTTTAAAAAATATTTTTAAAAAAGGTAACGTTAATGAATTCATTTCCTTTTGCCTTTCACATTTCACCTCCTTTCCTTAAAAGGTTTATGGAGCCATTTGAAACAGAAGCCACATATTACAGTAGAAGAAAATATTTGGTCTAAATACTGTGAGATACATCAAGTTGACTTGCCCAGAACCTAGAATAAGGTTATACTTTTATCATGCAAGTATGCAGGTTTGCTCATTGGTATCGGCTGGACAACACAAGTCAAATACTTTGAAACTTTTCTTTGTATATAGTTGGATCAAAGTTATATGATTACATTCAGCAAGGAATACAAGTGAGGACACAGATGAAGGGAAGACAATTACATCTAACTGATATGGTGAGCTACATTTTTTTCTCTACTATTTGTTGTTTAACTCTGGGGAAGAGAGAGAAATAAGAGTGCATAACTGCTGTCCTTCAGATTAGTTCCCTGAACTTTTGTGGACAGAATCCCTTCTTTGCCTCTAAGGTGCACAAAATTCCTACCTCCAGTATTGCAACTAGTGGAAAAAAAAAAGTGCTTTTTTAATTAAATAAAATGATATCATTCTTTCTGGGATGTACAAGACAGCTTGTGAGCTTTATGAGATCTGTGGTTACTAGTGGCTTTCAGAGAGTGTCTTCATCTGCATGACTCAGCATGGGAAAGAGCATTGCAGTCTCGCTATGCTTTGGTCAGAGAATATCATAAATCACAGAACGCTAGACAGTGTGCAGTACTTCCTTTTGACTTTAATGCGTGAATCCAAATGAAATTATATCTTTGCCTGGAGAGCCAAGGCTCACTCATGGCGTATAGCACTTCCTGGTGTGAGAAAGGCCACTATTGTCCTCCTCCCCGTGACTATTCTGTGAAGAATCAGACTGCATAAAATCTGATTTGCTAAATAATTGAATTATACTTCCTGAAGAAGAATAGGCAGTTGGACTTAGATTTGCTGCTCAGACCTTGTGGTGATTATTATCCTGTTAGATTTTTAAATAAAAATTTCACCTTGGGCAAAAAGCTGTCCTTTCAAAATTACATACATACTTCTTTTGATGAAAGAAGCCTATTTCTGTACAAACCAAAGTTTACCTATGAGAATTAGACTTTGCGTTAGATGTTTTTTGGTCTTCAAAGATGCAAGACAGAGGCTTTATTTCTCAGGAGTAACAGCCCCAAATTATGGAAGCTGGGCATTCAAAAACCAGATTTTATGCAGGTATAAAGAGGGAGTAAGACAATACAGGAGACGCAGCTGAGCTCTATGAGTGTTTCCTACTTACTGTTCTGATAGTAGGCAGCTGAAAGAGCAGAAATTATAATATTGATGGAGGCGTGAAAAATCCACGGGACTCTGCACTTCCCCTTTTCTTCTTACGATGCTTGCTGACTCCACAAAAGGCTGAATCTTAATTTCACTTAAGTTTTTCCATAATATCAAAGGCATTATAGAAGAAGAAAATGCACTCATCTAGAATGCTAGACTTGAAAAGGGTACAATTTTGTTTCTTCTGTGGTATATTTTTTGCATATAATTTAGATTTATAATACTGCAAATGAAAATGTAATTTATATTCATTATTGATAAAACAGTAACTGTCCAAATTAGTGAAAGTAAAAATGAGTAGTGCTTGAATAAGATGGACATAATGAGAAATGATGAAACTGTCATTAGATTCTTCAGGAGAAAATTTGACTTTGGTTTATTTAAAAGAGAGTGATCAACAGTACCTTTCAAACCTGTGTTATTTACATTAGACAAATAGTTTACTAGCACAGCTGAGTTGTTTAAGACATGTCTAAGTAAAAGCAATATCCTAATTACTGTCAAATCACTGCAATTGCTGGTGACACTTTTGCTATTGTATTCTCATCAGGCGTGACCTCACATTCTGCAAGGTCTCTCCAAATGTTGACTGAATTGGTCATTTATTGATCATACCTTCATGCTAATGCAGTATAACATTTCACATGCAATTGAGACGCTTATTAATTCAGAGGAAAGGTGGCAGATTGATTCCCACAGGAATCTGCTGAAACTTAAGTTACCAGAAGCAAGGATATTGGGAAAAAAAAAAGAAAGAGAAAAAACCCAAAGGTATTGAACTTTGTGTTTAGAGAAGGCCTATCTTTTATTTATAATCTTCTGAACACAATTGTTTCTTTAACTGCATCAGTATTTAAAAAAACTTATAGATGTTATATACAGTGGTTTCAGGTAATTCCAAATGATCATAATAAAAACCATAAAACATATACATGATTAGGTGAAATCCTCATATGCTGTGAAGATAATAGATATATTGAACTATGAGAGCCTACTCCTTTCTGAGCATTAACAGAATACCACTTGTACGCTTTCTCGTATCTGATATAGTGAAAATATACCCCACATACAAACTATTTTAAAAGCTGCAATGTTAAACAAAGAGAAAAAGTTTAGTATGCAGTGCACAGAGTCTTAGATAAATTGCCTTTGGGTTTATTTGGAAAATGTTCTTGAGCGTTGCTCGAATAAAATTATTTTACTATCTGTTTTTCAAACATCTGGTTTAATTGAACTCTAGGGATATAGGGACCCAAATTCTAATTTACTATGTCATTAAGTAGAAAGGAATGTAAAATCTTATATATCTAGCATATTTGGTTATTGTGAAATAAATTATCTATTACTTCCCCAGACAGGTCCTCAAATATCAACTCACAAATACACAGGACATAATTATATGTACTTCCAAAAGAATATGCCAACCAGAGTTGTTTCCACTGTTTCCATAGTTAGTAATTTATGCAGAGGTTTCAGAGTTCATTAGGAGCAAGTTAGGAAGGGCATTACATGGAAAGGACGTGGGTTTCCAAACTGATAAAAATCTGTACAACGTTTCTTCATTGGAGCTGCGTCATGGCTGTGAACAGCTAAAATGATTTTTTTTCTATACACTTTATTTTTGGTGGAATTTAAAGGTATTAATTTATACTTAGATTAATACAATTATATCTGGAGGAATAATCAATGTTCAGGTTTCCTTGTTGGTTTTTTAAATTTTCAGAAATGTGCAGGTTTTCATTAAAATTTTAATCACATAGAAAAATTGATTTTAAAAAAATGTAGATTCAGGAATTTCTACAGAAGAAAACAGATGGACTTAATATTTCAATTTGCGCCAAAAAATACTAATAGAATTCACCTCTACACCTACCGACTATTAAGGATATTCAGTTAACCTTAAGTATTTTTCTTAAAATCAATCAGATTGAAAATATATTAAATGTGAATACAAAAGCAAAATTGCATAAGTTCATAAAATTTTACAAATTAAATCCAGAGTTTTACATTATTTATATGCTGATCATTGAATTAATCTCCCTCTTTTTTCCTTCACTGAACTCACATTTAAAAAGCTTCTAGAGATCTTATGGCATGATCTCTTAGAAATCCTAAGACCATGGTAATAAGATGGGTTTAAGACTTCAAATGTGACTATAGATGAACTGTGACTGAACTTGAAGATTGTTGAGATCAAGGACACTAAGTCTAATTATTATATCTAGGATTGATGTGACATTTAGATCTGGGTTCATATTAAATGCTCACCAGTTTCAAAGGATCTGTTCTTATGTCATGTTCCTCTCTATTTTTAAAGTATTTTAAAAATAGATATTTGCAAATGGCCACACTGTAGAAAGTAACTGTTATGTCTAAAATGAACTTCTTTAACTTAAATCTGTAATCTTTTAAATCCACCTCTAGCCATATTCTTATGCTAATATGACAATTGTAATTTGAATATTTTATGCAGACTCTGTGTGGGATGCTTAACTAGAGTGGAAACAGTAGATGACCCTTTATTTTTAGTGGTAAACACTGCAGTCTTCTACATTCTCCTTCATTATCAGCTTCAGCCTACCAGGCCTTAACTTTGCAGCTGAGGCATATGCTTATCTAGGTTGGAAAATGTGACCATAACTGACTTTAACTTGAATACTTTAACTTAAATGTTTTGCTTTTTCATGGATGAAGATTCATCTCTAACCTTAATGGAACAGAATAATATTTTGAGAACTGACCGTCTCAGCATGCTCTAGCCCTGGTCCAGGTAGCAGGTAGGCTTCAAAGCAGCACAGGTCCAAAGGAGATCCCCAATTTTACTTATGTGCTCTCACAGACATCCATACTTTACAGGCACTTCCATACACTGCTCTAATGATGTCTTTGCCATTTTCTGCTACCCTTCCCTCCTACTCTTGGTCCTACTAGAATTACTGTTTCAGAATCACAAATTTTGCTTGTTCTGGTAGGGGTGAAAACTTAGCATTTTAACACAGCAAAGCACAGCTTCGCAGCTACAGATAAAATATTTGTACAGGGAGGAAGAAAAGGGCAGGAGTTTAGGTCAAGAGGTTTAAGCATGGAGTAAGCTTTCTTATTCATGATTTCATTTTTGGCTCTCCAGGCCTTCAGGTCACTCACAACATCTGGCTAGCTCCAGCAAGGAAAGACACAAGGCAAGCAGGAAATAACAAGCATCTGTTTTTATTGCCAAAAGTTAGCCTGAACAGTTGAAAGCCTCTTTCCCACAGATAATCCCAGTGAGGGTATGGATAGGGAAGGTTTTTACCAGTGAACATTAGTGCTTAGGGAGCATTTGTCATATAGATCTCAAAGATATTTCCTTTGCCCCCAAATCAGTCTTTTGGTATCGTAGGCAAACATGTCATTAAATACCATTCAAAATTTAAGCTCCCTTAGGCCAGAAGAGCAGGAACATTTATTAGAAGATTTAGTGACTAAAATCTTCCAGACAATATTTAACCTGGCAAGCTTCTTTAGCAGAAGCACAAGTGGGCTTCTTTTAATAGTAGTGACCTGGTTGTTCTACTCTGAGAACATGAGCCAGGTGAAGTGTGATGAGATCCATGGCTGGCCAGAGTTTTGAGATGCAGGTGCACAGACCCATCTGTGGGTCTGCACCTCTGCTCACACACTGAGCATCCCAAAGATGGTCCAAAGGCTCTTAGACTCAAAATGAGTTTTTATTAGTATCTGAACTATAAATCTTACTTCTTAAATAGAAACTCACAATTTAGAGAATGTTTTTTCGCAATATTCTGGGAGGAAAATTCCTTTAAAGGCATGTATCCTGCCTGATATCTGAAATGCACCTGGCAATCTTCAGTGCAAAACTGCTCAACATCACAACTATAAGATTTATCTTCAAGGTATGTTATGTCCATGAGACATGTAGCCACAAAGACAAGTGCAATCTCAGGAAAGATTCCAATAGCAGATCTTTAACTGACTTTTTTTTTTTACCCTTTGTCTCCTACCAGATCTTTCATTCAAACTCAAAATAAATCCAAAAGCACCTGAGTTTTTTTGACAAGTATACAGAGAATTATTGGTGGCTTAGAAATTCCAAAGTTGGCTGTTTTATATATTCTTGGTTGGTTAAAAAAGAGGGGAAGAAAAGTTTGTACTTGTTTATTTGTGGCAATGTTGCTTACTACACAGTATGAATAACCACATCCATTGAAAGGTAAGATTCAGCACATGTATTTCTGTAATTCCTTTAGAATTATTTTGCAGGCAACAGAATGTACAAGTAACCAGTTATGAAAGAAAAACCAATTGATTAATTAGGTACACTTTGGGCATGATATTTTAAAACCATTATTCACCTCATAAGTCACCTTTAAAAGACCAGGTTAGAGGTATATTAGTTTGGAACTAAAGCTAATCTTTTCAGACTTGAATGCCATAAAATCAAGTGCCTAAAGGAATATTTAACATAGGTACCTAGATCTAGAGTAGTTAGTACTCATGGATTGCATTAGCATTTCGAGGATCTGAACTCTGATCAATTAAAGCACAATTAGCACAGAAAAAAAGGGTATTTTTTTTTAAACGAAACTGCCAATTTAAGTGTCACAAAAGCTGCTAGTGAGGTGTCCACACTTCTGAATGCCTCTTTAGAAAGATGTCTTGGCAGTCGTTGGACTCAAATGTAAAGAAATACCATGGTTGATATTGCATGGGAATTACAAAGTGATGAACTATGACATCTATTGGCTATAACATGCATGAATGTGAAGTATTAAGCTTATTTTACTGATGAATTTACTAGAAAAGACCCTAGAAAAGACCATTCTTTTAATGATGTTTGCATAATTATGTCCACTGCAAGCTTGAGTCTTGAACAGCTCCTAAAATGCAAGAAGGAAAAGCATCACTTTGACCTGTATCTGAAATCTCATTCACCTAAAAAACACCTTTACTGTGTTCTTTCATGGTGCTGTGCAAATCTGGTTTTTATTGCAAGTGAAACAGCAGCCACACATCTGGTAGAAGAAAGGAAATAAATGTATTAGGGATGTGTCTGTGTGTGCAAAATGTTGATGAACAGAGCAATTAGTTAACCAGTGGCTTATCATTATTTATTAATTCTTTATGACAATTACACACTGCTTGGAGTAATTTATTTCTCTTTATTTGTAAATCATTCTGCATGCCTGCGTGCCTAGGGAGGATGTGTGTATATCTTGGATATATAGAGCTCTGCACTGTAAGCTGCAGCTGCCATTTTCTCTTGCAGTTACATGTGGCCTGAGGGACTACAGTTTTTCATCATGAGCCATTCCTCCTTGATTCAGTTGGGGAACTGGAATCGGGACAGACGTTATATTACGGGAAATGCAATCTCTACGGATTCTACCCCTGAATAAAATAGCAAGGAAGCCATTCTGCTATACAAGAACTGAGCAAAACTTTTAGCTGTGTACAGTCCTAGTTGAGGTAAATACTGATGGTATTTACTAATAATTTAAAAAAAAAAAAAAAGTTCTCACACTGCTCTGAGTAAAAAGTGAATTGAAATAAATTTCACATCACTTCTTTTGAACACTTTGAGTCAAATCTGTAATGTTTCTCCTCTGGTATTAAAAGAATTATATGAGGATATATTTTTTCAAAATGTTATCCTTTTATTAAACAATACATTCTGTTCTCTTTCAGTTCTGCCCCATTCAGGATCTACAGAGACTAGACTGATCAGTAAGGTCTTTTTATACTTCTGATAGTGGCCACTTCCAGTAACAGAGAAAATGTTGGTGCAATCTGTTCTGCTGAAGGGCAGATGAAAGATATTGATCTCAGATAAGTGCCAAAAAATGCAGACTCTGTTGAACTGGGAGAAGTGATGCCCACAGGCCACACAACTGCTTGTGTCTGATTTATGTGAAAATATATGCTAGATATTCATATGCCTGGGGTTAAAAGACTTACAGCTCTGTTACTCATATTTCTCTTAAATAACTGACTTCATTGCTGGAGTAGCTGTCCCAAGAAATTCTAATTGTCACCACACTACAGTGCTTTTTTTTAAATTGTCCTACATATCAAGAGGCATGGTGTATACACTGAAATGGCCTGATGATAGTTGCAATAACCTCCTTTCTTTCCTTCCTTCACTTTCTAATTATCAGCCCAGATCCATTGACTGAAGAAAAGAAGCTGGGGTTTTAAAACCACAGTGTACTTTGTCGGGGCCTGATTGAAGTTGTCACACAAACTGGTGTGCCATGATTTGCACTTGTACTAATGCTCATAAAAACTTTTAGGGCTTACAATTTATACCACCTGATGTGTACTACAAAATAATATATTATTATTTATTTATTTAGTATGAATGAAACTAAAAGCAACACACAGATTATATATACACACACATATATAATGTAAACCCAATAAATAATAGGCTCTTGTTCTAAAGATGAAGCAGAGAAACCATATCCCAGTGAACATTTACTTTCTTCTGATTTTACGTGGAATTAATACTAATATCTGTGTTTTTCATTTGAAAGACGAAGTACAAAAATGTCTCCCAAATCAAGAAAAAAAAAAGAAGTTTATTAATAAAGTTTATTTCAGTGTTTAATACTTAGACGTTGGTCCTGACCTTTCTCACACAGACTCCATTTTATTTCATGCTACACAGTGCTCATACAACAATATATCTATTAATATTAAATATATACATTTGGACATTCATACAGCTCAGCAAATTTTATGATTATAACCAAAGCAATTAAGTAGTTGTTTATCCACCCTTTACAGATTATTTGCCCTTTTTTTTAATATTAGGTTCAAGTTATAGCTTACGTTTCCTTCTTTGCTTCCCAAGCCTAAGGTTATATGAACACCAAACAGCCAGAACCCAGACACATATGCTTTGAAAGTAATTTTCTATCTTTTCTTCACATCTTCTCTCTATTTAAATTTCCATTTAGATACAGTTAAATCTATAAAATATAAAATTGCTTCTAAAACACTTAAAATTGGTGGTAGCTGGTAGTAAATTTAGACACTTCTCACAAACCCCCCAAACTTCAGCAAATTTCTCATTTACCTCTAGCCTGGCCAGAGTAAAGAAACATGTTTTCTACTGGAAGAAAACTGGGGTTTTTTACTTTTTTTTCCGGAATATTTTGATTGAGATACTATTTGGAAGCCAAGTACAAATTTAATTATGCAGTTTTACTACTAAAAAACAATTAGGGCAGATTCATGAAGCAATTACATTAATTGCCCTGTGGCTCCTTTTAGATTTAGTAAATGCTTTCATATTTTATCCACCGCTTGAGCCATAATGAAGCAGATGGATTTCAGTTGCTCTGAACCAGTGGTTAATTTTCAGTCTTTTTCTTTTAGTCTCAGTAAACTAAGCAGGGAAGGCTATTAGCTAGCTGTATAAACTACTAGCACAGCTTTCAAATGAAATGGATAGTTAGTCATTACAAACGCCCAGTTACAAATTTCCAGGCTGTGTATGAGCCGCTTCAAATTAAGTGAATATTGGTAACATCAATTGGTAATCTTCAGTATTTAATATGATTCTTGTATTTGTAGCCATTTGCTGCATATTGAATTGATTTAGTCAATGATTTGCTCAGTTTGAGATGGTAGACAATATCAGTAACACAAGAAAAATAAGTGTAGGTATATTTGGCATGCTTTAGTGCTGTTTCTGAAGATAGTAGAAATACGTGGGTACCACAGAACAGAGGTGTTCCATGTCTATAGATAAGGTGCCAATCTTCTTTCATAATTTTTATGCAAGCAGACTGAAATATAAGAATGAGCTCTGGTTTTCTCTTGCACAGTGTGCTGGGTTTGGATGGGATAGTGTTAAGTTTTTTCATAGTAGCTAGTATGGGGCTATGTTTTGGATTTGTGCTGAAAGCAGTGTTGATAATACAGGGAAGTTTTAGTTACTGCTGAGCAGTGCTTACACACAGTCAAGGCCTTTTCTGCTTCTCACCCCACCCCACCAGCAAGTAGGCTGGGGGTGCACAAGAAGCTGGGAGGGGGCACAGCTGGGACAGCTGACCCCAACTGACCAAAGGGATATCCCACACCGTATGACGTCATGCTGAGCATACAAACCTGGGGGAAGAAGAAGGTAATGTTCCTACAGAATAATTATGTACTGATTTTCAAGGGATAATGCAGCTACCTAGAATGTCCCTAATGGCATCTGAAAAGTGATGTTTGCATTTCTCAGAAATAACAGATTTTACTATAAATTCTACCTTTTGTAAATGCAACAAAATACAGTGAGAAGTGAAATAAAAAAACAAGAACAAATTTTGTTTGAGATGCATGTGGAGAAAGAGTGCATATGTGATATGCATGTACTATAAGAAGTGAAATAAAAAAACAAGAACAAATTTTGTTTGAGATGCATGTGGAGAAAGAGTGCATATGTGATATGCATCTACTATACACAGTTACAGAATAATTTTAGGATTGTCACTAACAGAGTAGTTTCATTTAAAACTGTGCTTGTCTAGTTAAAATTAAAAAAATAAATTATGTTTCACAACTGTTTTACTTCCAGAATACCTGTTAAGTATGACTATGGTAGGATGTCCTTTATTACACACTGAATTCTCCTTAATTGCTTTTAGTCTGTATGCAAACACAAATGAAAGACCATAAAGGGCCTAACCTTTTCCTGTAAGCCTGACGCACAATGATATGCAATTTCCATTTCCCACTGCACTGTTAGAATGATCAAGCTTTGTTTGTTTAAATTTAGTATTTATAATTATAAATTATCTAGTCTTAACCAAAGTCATTTGCATAAGAAAATTATCTTCCATCAAGTATGATTTTACTGCATGTGTTTTAATACTGTAACAGCCTGTTAGTATTATTTGGATAATTAAAGAGATACTGTAAACTCTAATTTAGCCTAAAATTTACCCCTAAAAAAACCAAACAACAAAAAAAAAAGTTGTTACAAAACTTACCATTACAGCTAAATATTCTCATAAACTGAAGGGGGAAAAATCTAAGTGAATTTAAAACTAAAATAAGTAAAAAACTAAAATAACTAAAACCTGTTACTGCATCACTAACAACATGAAAATGGTCACGAACATAAGCCAAAGTTGCTGAAGTCAATAGTAAAACTGAAACTGATGTCCCTGGCATTTTATTGTTCAAGCTGAGAGAAAAGCAATGAATAAATACGTTATACAAACACTAAACTTACAAAGTTCTCCCTGAACTAAGAAGTGTGCTCAAGGTCCTCCCCGAACTAAGAGGAACCCTGAAGTTAAGGTGAAGCACAGAAAAGTGATTTTGGTATCGATAGTATACCTAGAAGTGCTAGCCTGCATGCGTAGCAAACGGCTGGTTTATCCCCTGTGAAAATGGTATGAGTATGCTTCAGCCAGCCCTGTAAGAGGATAAAGACTTAAGTATTTGTGGGCTGAGACACAAAGACAGTGAATGAAATTGGGTTAGCCCACTGCAGCCTTTGAACCACAGGAAAACTGGGAGGGCTGGCAGCTGGACTAACTCAGATTGGCAGATCTCTGATATCATTCTCACATGTTTATATTGATAGTCCCTCTACACATGGACCACGTGGGGGAATGGGATTAACTAAATTCAGCGGCCCTTACACATGATTGATTGTAAAGATGCACCAAAGTATTTTCCTGAATCAAGTCCTAATCCCTACACTTTTTCCACTGGGTGCCCAGCTGAGAGTGGAAACTTCAGTTTGTAAAGTTGGAAAATGTTTACTTTTTAGCTCAATATATTTTTAAAACCTTTAAAAATCTCTCTTGAAGAGCTAATAAAGCTTACTAGCTGGGGGAAAAAAATCATTTTATTGCTTTTTCTCCTTGGTTGTTTATTTTTGTCTTGCAGGAAGGGAGGATACCTTAATCTTATTGCTGTGGTATCTGTCTAGAAATAAATTAATCTTTGAGTTTTGGCCCTCCACCCTTCTCTTGAAAAAATCTTTAATCCTTATACAAGTCCTAGTGCTATGGTACATGTCAAAGAGACTTCCTATCAGGTTAGTCATACTCTTCCAGCATCAGTCATCTAAAGGAAATATAGTACAGAAAAGCTAGCGATTAACTCTTTGTTACCGAGTGAAATTATCCCATAAAAGCAGTAGATCGTTATTGTAAATGCTTATTCTTATATTATTAAGAATTATATCAGAATAGCATTACTCTATCAACATCTCTCACAAGTTTATTTCTGGAGTTAACATTCTTGTAACCACTTTCAAGAGGTCTCTTGCCCAGGAGCTGGGTGAACAAGATAGTAGCAACTGTGTAAACCCTGCAGCTACTTTAGTCTGCTTGGGCACTGCATGTGATGTCTGTGCTGGGACCATGCAGAATTTGCACTGAGATTTAGAGTCTGTAAACCAGTTTTTAACCATAAACAAACAACTGCTTCTAACCTATGTTTATAGGTTCCTGACTTAGATGTGCAAAAGATCATATATATTACCTAACTCTCTCCCCAGTGTAGTGAATGGAGGAGACAACAAATGAGGAGATCCTCAGGCTGTGTGAGTGCAGTGATTTTTAGCTCTTGAAATAAGATCTGTAACTTCATAAAAATAATTTTATTTTCTTCCTTTTCTGTATTCACAAGCTTCTTTTGACTACTGTTTTTCAAAATGGTCACCATGAAAATGCATGGTAGGTAAATACGAGTGGTGCCTTATTCTTCTCAGATTAATAATGCTATATTCCATAAAGTGTTTTCCATTGTCTGTAGTAAGAATGTGGACTGCAATGTATGCAGTCATCACTGCAAGCAAATGCTTTCTGCCTGATGTAAAGGGAGCTGAAAGAAACAAATGGGATAGCATATGGTGGGATTTTAGACAGGTTAGTTGTATGATAATTGAACAGGAATTTACACAGAAACAGCCATATTTTGTAATCAATATACTTGCTTATAAAGAGCAAATATACAAGCATTCTCTTATTTTATTAATTGGGTAAAAGCAGAGTTGTCTCTTTCTGTGCATGTTGATGAAGTGAATTAAGTGTTACGAACAGGGAAGAAAAGTGGTGTAATATATTACAAAGTAAGCAGCTGATATGAAAGGGAGATGGAACATTCTATGCAAGATATTACAATCTTCTCTCATTTTATTCCTTCTGTGAAAATGCATCAGAGGTGCATACTGATAATACAGTGAATATAAATTCATGTGCTAGCTGTGTGTGATCATCTGAGTGGTCTTTAAGCAATTATAAATGCTTGTCCTGAGATTCCCACCCCAATCAGCTATGTGTATTGTGAGGAAAACCTAGCTTAATATTTTCATTTAGGTCTTCAGATTTTCTTTAAGTACAAGTAACTTGCCTTAAGAATCATATCAAAATCAGGTAATGATTTTGCCGAAGGTTGCATAGATGCTTATTGGTCAAGGTAGAAACATGATACTGTTCAGTCATTCATATCTCAGGTATTTGGGCTTTTTAACACTCAGCTTAGACTAAGCTTTCTGGGTATGTCCCTCAGTAAAGAGGGAAAACCACAGAAGTATCTTTTCCTGGGGTTTTTTTGGAGGTATTTTTTTTGAAATATCAATTTCTAACTTAGTCAAAGTCTACCTGGTGAATGAAGATGTTCTAAGTTTTACATTAGCTATATATTTAAGATGTTTAAGTATTCTAATAGTACTATCTACTTTCCAAGGTCTATACTTTACAACAGTGGGATTAAAAACTCAGGCTGTTTTAAAAGTTGCGCAGACAAAAACAGTTGAAGATCTATAAGGAGTTCTTGAAAGTGCATTCAGGAATGACATAATTATTTGTGAGTGCTCTGGGATGATGTAATTTACTCTAGTATAATCTGGAAAACAATGTTAGACCACCCTTTGAAAACTTCCTGCTGAACTTTAGAGTACAAATTTCCCTCTTCACAGCACAATGCACTTCATACAGGTTTTAGTTTTACTAACTTAGGTACCTGAGAGCAGAATTTAGCCTTGGAAAGTTTTTACTGTGTTATTTGCAAGGAAATCTCCCCATGATTTTGTTGGACCAGATGACCTCCAGAGGTCCATTCCAACTTCAACCATTCTGTGATTCTGTGTAAGGGACAAGAAAAGCAAATGTGGAATCCCAGGGGATAACAGTGTTTTTTGTCGTTCAACTGTGACTTTGCTACTGTAAAGATGCACTAGGAACCATTAAGGTGCTAGCATTCACTGGCCCAGTAAAGGCTCTTGATTAAATGAAAAATGAAAAAAGGGTCAAAAAGAAAAAGAAACCTCTCGAAGTGCCATGGAAATACATTTTATTGATTGTTTAATCTGAACAATCATTCCTACATATTTATTATAATCTTCCTACTTCTGACTTCATTGATGAGATAACGATTCTTCAATGGTATTTTCTCTTTATTCATGCATTTCAGATAAGTGTTTTTGAACACTTCAGGTTTTATAGGCTTTTAAAATTTTAACTTTAATTTTCCCTTTCACTAACACTTTAACTCTCCACTGAACTGAATTATTTAAATATTTTATCTTCATTATAAAACAAACTCATAATTTCTTTTCCAACTTAAAAATATGACACTACTCTTGCATTCATCTACTCAAGTCAGAGGTCACTACTTTGACCTTGTCATCATTTTATGATGTATGTATTTTCTAGGTTTCTTTCTGTCATTTGATCATTGATCACTTTTTCCTCCTCTTTACAATAGATGTGCCAATACCAATTAGTCTTGAACAGCTTGTTATTTTGTGACCTTTAAAAAGGCCATGTCGCATGATTTATTTGCTTCTGCTGTGTGTGTTCAGACATTGTTTTGCTGTGGTAGAATTATGGGCCTCCTCTGATTTGGTAATTCATTTCCTTTTTTCTAAATGAAAACCCATCAAGAAATATTGACATTCTCACTCCAGCGGAAACTAGTAAATGTTATCTGGAGAACTGTTCTGTTTGATTTCCTAATTTTAATTGCTTGAGGCAATTCCTCCAGCACTTAAATTAATTATAGAGAAAGACACTTCTAGACACTGTAGAGTGAATGTGGTTCTGCTGTAGAGAGCAACAGGATCTGGGATGCAGAAGTGGATGGAGTGGGAGGAGGCAGGTGTCACATGATGGCAATGAGTAGTGCAGCACTGAAGAATTTAGGGGAGGTGGAAGAGAAGGAACAGAAAAGGAGGAGCTGGTGGATATCTTCATGTGGAGAATCAGAAAACTATCTTTAAAAGGTAAGAGGTTGGGTTTTTTTTTTTTCTTTTTTCTATCTGGTTTCATTAATATATTTTACTGCTTTTGTCTATTATTTTAAAATTCCCAATTTAATAGTTTTAAAAAGTTTCCTCTTCATTTTTTAAATAGATTAAGTAATTCTAATATTTCAAAACTAAATTGCATTTTTTAGGTCATTTTTTAACAGAAGGGTCATTACTTCTTCTCTTGGGTAAGTACAGATATTCATGTTTTTATGTTAATCTGTTTCTCCAGATTGTAATAGTCGTGTTCTTTCTCTGTATAATTCAAATAGACTTCACAGGAGAGACATTTGCCTGGAGGGGCTGGAGAGGGAAAATATTAATATAATTTTTACTATTGGCAACTACTGCTATTTGACCCATGGGTAAGTTCTGACTCTCCTTTAATGTGGGATCTGGAGTCCATATTTCTGACTGACTTGCAGAAAATTAAAACTAAATACCAGCCCACCAAACAGAGTATGGCTTAGAAAGTCAGAGTTTTCATTTGTTTCAGACCTCATATACTTATCTTACTATATGATACCTTGTTTTAAGGATCAGTTTTACAAAATGTTTATGTAAATTGCTGGAATCAAATAAAATATTACATAGTAAGCAAAGTACAATGGGCTGAAGTTTGAAGTCCTATCTCAAAGGAGAATTTATAAATTAAAATAAAATCACTTATATGGGTATATAATGTCGATCAAATCCACAGCAGATGTTGTGGATCTGTTATATTCAACAAATGCTGAACTTGACATTGAATTTTTCAATACCAAAACACAAGATTTTGCTGTTCAAACTAAAGAAAAACTTCTTCTATTAAGGTTGTTTTACTTGCTGGGATTTAGATCAAAGTATTCCAGGTTCAGTCAAGTGCCTCACTGACTGACAGGAAAGTGTCATCTAAGTAAAATGAAATGCATCCAGCCTCATAAAATCCTTGCCTTCTGGTTATGCCTATGGAGAGCTGTATTTGTGGGGTTATAGAGGTCAAATTATTTTGAACTGAACTAAGATCACCAGTAATTTAACATAGCCTCGCAGGCTTCTACCCAAAAAGGTGAAGATGAAAAGTATTGGTTCCTATTTCATTCCCCTGAATCCAAAAGCTGAAAATCTTAAGCCAATGTTCACAAGTTAAAAAAGTATATACTAAGCCCAATTTATAAATAACCATCCCCTTGTCTCTTCTAATGTCCAAATGGGAAAACCGTAACCTTCTTTGCTACCTGGCCAGGCAAGGATGAAAGTCCCCCTCCTCTGTTTCTCTCGTTCATTGCTCTTAACAACCAGGCAAAATTTGCTGAGAGGAGTGATGAGCCATTGTGGAAAACCTTGGCCCAAAATAATAGAGGAAGACAGATAAAACTATGACCCTATTACTTATGTTGTGCAAAAGTTAGTAGCGTTATTGTCATCATGTGTAGATGGGCATTAAAAGACACTGTGGCCTTTTAATATACAACAAGTTACTTCAACTCAGCTGTTCTATACCAGCTACTCTGCAATAATTGCTCACATGCATATTCTTAACTTCAGACAAATATGAGGTAATGCAATGTGACCTAAAGTCACTGGCTTTAAATTAAACTGAACTACTTCACATTTGGTGTGAACTATGAGCACACACATGGACAAAATGAACTAATCGAACAGTGTAATTTAGTGAGACAGATAATTGGTCTGTGGGACTGGCCTCTATATCTTTTTGTAAAGAAGAGAAGAGGAAAGGATGAAGAAAAGCATGTGATGAATGTTTGTCACATCTAATGAACTGGAAAGTGTTAGGCAGGAAAGTAGTGTAAGAAACTTACTGTCTCTCTGAGAAAACAGAGGCTTGCACCTTGCTTTCACATAATCTCTGACTCTATGAGGCAGTTTAGACCTCTAAGTCTGCAGACCAGATTTCCAAGACAGAAAAATTCTAATGACACAATACTAGAAAGTGTTCTGCAGAAAAAAATACGAAGTGAGTGTGGGTTAATTTCAGTTATTTTAAGTATTACTATTCATATTCACATTCTGTAGCACTCAGAAGTACTGGTCAGAATTAAGAGCACAGTGCTGAACAGGCAGAGCACAGGATAAGTTTTTGTATCATAAAGCATATGCAAGAATTTCTTAAAGGAGAATGATATATCATCTAAGCTATCCAGATTTAAAGAACTGCCATTTATCTGAGAAGTAACTGTTATTAAGTGTCAGTATCCACCTTGGAAAGAAATGACACAGACCTCTATAGCAGGCATAATAGGCATTTGTAGCATGCAAGAGGGTACGTTTCTGAGGTAAAAATTATACACAGTTAATCATTCATAGTCTGCCAATCCAGGATATCCTAACAAGGATGACTCTAGATTTTGCTAATAACTGGAATGAAGTTTGCAAAAGAAAATGTATTACAGCTAAAATAAACTTTTCAACATTCCTCACAGACTTTGCTTGGTGGGACCTATAAGTACATGTTCCTGAGAATCAGCGGAAAGCTGGTTGCTGCTGATGAAGAAGGATTTTTCTTCCAGCTAATAAGTTCAGTGTGACTTATGAGCATTGTAGCTATAATGCATTTCACATTCAAATAAATGATCATAAGAGGTTCTGTTCTACAGCGCTCTCCCTGTGAGTGAAAGGTTTACTCCAAGGGCCTACCAGCATGTTTCCTTGCATTAACAACATTTGGTAGATGAAATAACACCTTAGCATATTTTGCCAATTAAATTACCTTTAAGCATTTCTGGGAATCAAATTTATATTGAAGCCACCTTTGGCTCCCTTAGTTGTGCTGAGCTTTTCCAAGTCATGCCACAGCATGGGCCTTTGTATTTTTTATTTTATTTACAGATTCAACAATTCCAGGAGGAAGACAAAGTGCATTAAACCTCTTACCTTTGTCTATAAGTCTATTCAGGAACAAATCAGAGTGCCCCACCTTCCCAGAAGAGACCTCTGGAGAATCAATTTTGTAAAGCATGCATGTCTTGGTAAAAAAGACTGTAAGAGTTGAGTTTTCAATTGTGGTGGTTTGGCAACAGGTGAAGAGCTTAAGACTGCTAAAGGAAGCTTCTAATAGAGATGTATGAAGGATGCAAATACTCTAGTAAATAGAGATTTTAAATAGTTACATTTATTCCCAGTGCAAATGCAAAAGATTTCCATCTAAAAATAAAATTGAAAATACGGAATATGTAGTAACCATAAGGGCTTATTTAGTATTAATTCTCTCTGTTCTTATTTCTCATGTTCGCATTCCACAGTTGTAAACTGGGTATTTTACTCTGCCAAACCTTCACCACAGCTCAGTCTGTGCCTAGCCCTCACAGCTGGACCTTTACTTGAGTTACTCTTGTTGCTGGAGTCAGAGTGTCCCTGTGGGCTAAGGGGGAGCTTCCTGGCGACGGGCGGGGGGGGGGGGGGGATATTGGTGCAAAGCAGGAAGATCTCCTCTTTTCTTTCTATCCATTGGAACTGGAGGCGGTTTTATTCCACTGGAGTGCATGGCAAGATTTCCCTAGATGCTCACGTCATCCAAGTCACACTTGGATCATACTCAGAATGTCACAAATTTCTCCTATAGTGGGTTGCGGACTGCAAAATCCTAGATATATATGCTCTTTCTTAAGATGACATAGACATCAAACAGAGCACAATTATGCTTCTGGCTTAGGAGAGGCAGTAATGTTAAACTGCCCGTCCAGTCTGTAAGCTAATCTCTGTCATCACCTCTTTGTCATCTCAGAAAATAATGAATGTAAGGCCTTGATACAAGGACAGGAGCCTATTTCAGCTGTGGGGTTTTTTTGTTCCAAGTTAACATTCCTCTCCCACTCTCATTTATCTCTGACAAGTACAATGTTTAGGAGTCAAAGACTTATGCACCTTTGCAAGAAGGTCTGATTTCTAGATCAATAGTGTCCTTCTAATATACCAATATAATCCATCCTCCACCATTAGGTTATCATGAATCAGAAACGTGAGAATACAGTCTAAGCCCTTTGTTGCCTTTGATAATTCATCCTGCATTTTCAGGTCATTTCTCCTTTTGGTGTTTCAGTCTTTTTCATATAACTCCACAGAAAACCCTTACATTTTTGGCAATGTGCCCAGGGTCTGGAAAAAAAAAAATAGGGAGGAGAAAAAAATTGTTATGTTTCCCAGCTTTTCAATGTGGATAAACTGTTAAAACTTCCAAACTATTACCATCATTTTAAAACCAAAAAAGTTGCCACCTTGCTAAAAACAGTGGTGGAAGCCACACAGCTTTGTACGTCTGTAATGTTTGACATTTTATTGCAACAAATATTGACTCCAACATTCCCTTGACAGAGCATAAAAATTCATTTTGTGAATTGTATTGACAGCCTAAGTAGGTTCTTTCTTTTTCACTTGAATAGGCTGCTCTAACTTATTAACTCGGTCTTGAGGGTTTTGAATATTTACCTCTAAGATCTAGATGTATTTGCAGCACAACATATATTTTGATATGCAAGAGACATAGGATGAAGGTTACCATGCAATCAAATAATTGTAAAACTTCACAGAACATCCAAATGATAAGTAGCTATCCTCATACGATAGCCCCTAGGTCATAAAATGGATAGATCAGCTTCAGGCAGACTCTGAAGTGACAGATTCCTGAGGTGGTGGCTTTCATTTGCCATGACTTTCAATCCCCAGTATGCAAGTCTGCCTTGTGACATTGAGGTAAATAAAGGGAACTTTAGAAATTCATTTCAGTTAATTTTATTTGATGAAATTGAACTTTGGTTTAATAAAAAAACCATTTTGTATCAGAAAACTTACCAGACAATCCTGCAAACACACACACCTCTGTGCCTCTAATTCTGATGACAAACAGAGAAGGACAAAGCAAATCTCCAGGAATATTATTTAATAAATTATAATTTGATTAAAAACACTTCTAGATACTATCTTTAACAGCTCATCTGAAATATATCACCTCTCCCAATATCACAGGTTTTCAAAAGAATATAGCAGTGAGTTAGGTTTCATATCTGATGAGCCAGACTTCAGAGGAGTATATCTCAGATCATTTGGATCTCATACCCTAAACAGACCAAGATAAGGGTTTTTTTTGCTTGTGGGGTCATCCATATTTGTCTAGATAAAAGAAGATAAAAATTGGCCTTCTTTTTCAAAGGCTAATTCAAGAAACTTCCAAAGTCTTCCTTTCTATTGATCCATCAACATTTTCATGTGTTTCTCTTTGAGCTGTAGCTGGTTCAATCAAATAGGATAAATCTCCCAATTACAAAGAATCTGAACAGAAAGTGTGGTAACAGCCACTCTTGCTTAAAATCACTTTGGTGAATGTTGCAGCTGTGCAGTCAGGGGAGCTAATTAAACCCTATCCATAGTTTTCCAGTATACTGGACTTAGGTCAAGTGTTTGACTTCTAACACGCTGCTTACTGTGAAAATTCATGCTTTATCACTTAAGTCTGCTCTGCAATAGACATAAAGCTTTCGGTGTATCCCTTGGCATGCTAGTCCTGTGACCCAAGAATTCCTCTGATCAAGTCTTTGAGTTTATGCTGCAGCTTCCTAGTTAGGGTGGCCCTGGAGAGGTTCCCTCAGAAGAGATCTTCTCTCCTACCACCTCTGCTTCACCTCTCCAGTTTATTCTCTGTCTTATGCTTTATGCAGTATGACCTTTTAAGTGTCTGAAGTAGAAACATTGTACCCTAACAATACAAACATATGATGAATAGCGAGATCCTTTAGTAACTAATTGTTGGCTTTACTACTGACTGTTTCTCAACCTTTTCCTGAGGGTGCAGTCCCCTTCTGCTCCATTTAGGCTCACCCGTCAGAAGGAGCTTGGTTCCTCCAGAGCTGGGGAATGAGAAGTTGCTCAGCTGAAAGTATATGTGCTCCCTTCTCTGCCCTAAAGGCGGGGAACTGCAGGTAGCAATGGTGTGCAGTTAGTTTCCTGGCCAGCATGAACCATTGCTGCTGGCAACTGCAAACTGTTCTCTCTTCTCTCACCTTAAAGGACTGGGATTGTTACTACTATACTCCTGAGCACAAGTCATAGTTTAAAATGAAGTTCACACTGTCCTAATGTTACAGAATAATAAAACAATAAAAAAGTTAATCCTCTACAGTAACTGTCCGCTGTGAAATAGATTCCTGTAGTGTCCTTTGACTGAGTAAAGCAAAGTCAAAGAACTCGCATGACAGCAGCTATAGTTAAGAGATACCTTCTATTCTAGAGAATATATGCCGTTAAATACAGCTATGGATCATGAAAATTAAAGAATACTGACTTTTTATTTATAGCCACCTCTAATGTAAATACCATCTTACGGGCAGTCTCATACAGTACCCACTATATTTCCAATTGCGGGGGAGTAAATGTTTTTTGTACAAGTTTCCAAGAATCAAAACAAGTAATTGTCTGAGAATCAATGAATAAATAAAAGCCTTCTGTGCCAAAGGCAGCTTGAGGTTCAGACAAGAAGTAACCAGACTTAGAGAGATCATGAGAAACATTGTATGTATATTTACATATCTAAAAGTGTAGTACTGAAGTCCTGCCATGGCAACCCAGGAAAATCCGAGAATAAACCCAGTGCAACAGATCCTTCAGCCCAGGCTGGATGATCAGTGAGTGCTGACAGTTTACAAACAAATGCTGTGCGGCTATGAGAGTTTGATTCCGAATATCCATCAGTACAAGTCAAACGGTCTATACCAAAATCATCAAGGTAACACTGTTACAGGACAAGATCAGTAAGATCAAGATCAGAGTTTGCTGCTTTGCCTTTGAAACACTGATAGGAAAACAGTAGGAGCATTTCAGTGATCCTAGGAAAATTTAATCTTTTGCTTTTATTTTAATTTTCCCCATACCAGGTTGCTAGGAAACATTTGTAGTATAACTAAAGACGAATGAAGTATATTACAGAGTTATAAAATATTACAGTGTTAACTGAGGAACACAATAGTTTAAAAGCTATCATTAGCGCCAAGAACTGAAAATACCGCAACATTCTCAATTAATTTTAACTTTTAGTGACTTTCATCTAGAATTTAGTTTTTGTTTCTTTGGCAAACCAGATAACCCTTGCCTGAAAAAGCTCAGTGACAGCTATATAATGTTATTGTAAGATCGAAGACTTTGTTTTCAGAGTTAAAAAGGCAATCTATATTGAGGGCAGTCATAATTTTTACTCTATAGCAACATATGTTATTTATTGGTAATGTTAACTGTAAATAAAAGTAATAAATGTTAATTTTCATGTTGTGTATCAAACTGAATGAGAAATAATGCACTAGCTGATGCAAAATAAATACATATATCATGTTATATTCACTCAAATTAAAGAAAAAGTCACTAGTTAATCCTTAGATTTCTAGACCTGAATATGTGTTAAAGGCAAGATAAAGGTAGAGATTGATCAGTAATATTAGAAGCATCTTTTTCAAAATATGTATCTACACACATTTTTAATTTTGGGGTGGGACAATATATAATATATGCACTCATTTCTCTCTAATTATCTCACTAATGCTTTGTCTTAATGTCTTCAAAATTATCCTGGAGTCCCTTGTTTGGTGGAAGGGAATTTCACAGTGAATTTCAAATGTCATGCTTTCATGCTAATAAAGTTAATGTAAGGGTAAGCAATCAAATCTGTAATAAGAAGTTCAGAAGGAGATAATCTTTACTGAGTTGCTAGGAACACACGTTCATATGTGGTCACAAAATTAAAGGAGCCTGCAAAAATGATGAAAGATGTTTTTCTGAAAATAATACCACAGTGGCTGTTTTCTGTTGGCTTTAACATGACTGCAAGTGTGGCGTCATATACAACAAACTTGTTCATTTTCTTTCAGGATTTGTGAGTGTGATACAATACATTCTTTAATGAGACACAGATAACTAAAATTGTTTTAATGACAGGAAGATGTTCTTCTTCCCAGAGCTTGTTTTTGTCTTTCATTTAATAGCGTATGTCTGTCTTCACTGAGAATTAAAAGCTCTGTCTGAGATGGTTAATGATAATCAGCAATCTCTAGTATACAAAGGAAGGAATTTATCTTCAGATTTTAAACCCCTGAATTTGGGTGTCCAGGTATGTGAATGAGATGCCTCAACTCCCCCAAGGGTCCCTGGACATCTTTTAAGTACAACCAGTGAAGTCTGGAGAAATACCCAGCTTACCCTGAAGTTGAGGGATCCATCTGGCCTGTTGAATTGTCCCACACCTCGTTAACTGGTGCTGACTTTGAGTTTAATTTAGCTTCCCACTTTGAGTTTAATTTAGCTGTATCACCTGTTCCCTTGGCTTACCTGGGTATCCTGTCTAGAGCCCATTGGCAGATTAAATAGGACATTGGTGTTTCTTATGTCCTGTGCCACAGCTGTCAGACCCATGCATAGGAGATGGATATGCTAGGGTTTTTAAATGGCACTAAACTAACTACGGGCAATTGAACTGGGTCTTCAAATACTGTAGATTATGGTGAAACTTTAAATACCTAGTTCCTATAGAGACATCTACATCTAGCTCTCCGAACCTGTCAAATTAATCCCTCCCCATTTTAAAAGAAAATAAATGCCATCAGATTTAAATCACTTTACAGCAACAGAAATAATCACACAAAGATTAGCAAACCTACTTCAGTTAAACATAACATAAACTAGAAGAGCAATGTTTCCCTTTGCTAGTCCTCCTCCTTAGTTTTCAATCTTATCTAGATAAAAACCTCAGTGCAACTTTTTGCCACATCCATTTTTTCTCCTTGTTTCTATTAGGCTTATTGTGTAAATAAAGCAAATAAAAATTCTCTCCATAAAATATAAATCACATCATTTATTTTCATCTTTTGTCCCTAATCACTCAAAAGGGAAAATACAAACAAATATGGAAAGTCAGTCTTTGTCTCTTTTAGTCATTTTTCTTTCTTTGATTAGGTACCATGTTTGGTATCACCATGCAAACATTTTCTTCTCTTAGCTCCTCTTAGCTCTTAGTGCTAGTACTTGGAACAGCTTGAGTTTAACAGATCAGATTTGGTGAATGTTAGTAAGCTAAAGTCAGTAAAACATCTGTGCAAATAATTTATTACAAATGTAGCACTGGTATATAGGTTTAGATGCTATTGGAAGCCATTAGAGAAGTTAACTTGCAGGCAGCTTGCAACATTTAAAAAATTTCTAATACTGGGTTTGACAGAGTTTCAAATGCTGCAATTTATATAAGATAATCAAACATTGTGGTTTTATTGCTCTGTGAGTATTCTTTCTCATTTCCTTTATAAAGGCCATTTAATTTTTCTTACTTGTCTCCACAGTGACCAAACCCCTCTGTGAAAACCTGTAAAAGAGAAGATTACCCATCTCCTCCTGTCTACAGCTTCACCTTGGTATGTACGTTATACTTTCTTGTGTGCTGTGTACTATTGTAAGAATATCTGTCTGTATTGGGTCACACTGAAGGTATGAGTAGCCCGACATTTTATCTCCAATGGTGGCCAATAATTGGTGCCAAGGAAATAAAAAAAACAGAGTAAGCACGTGATGATCTTTCCCCATTATATTCTCTTAGTTTACAGCCACGTCCTGTTCAGAGATTTACAGAAACCAAGTCTTGTAGCCTTTTCACTAGTACCAGTTTATATCCCGTGCCTTTTGCAAAATTTAATTGACAATGTTTGGCCATGTTGAAAAATGTTAACTTTAAGTAGAAACCTGAACTGCATACTTTATGCATTCCCACCTGGATGTCAGAAAGCTGAACATCTAACTGATCTTCACAATTTCTGGTTCCTTTTTCCATTCCTCACTCTGGCAGACAGTAGTTTTATTAAAACAATGTTAACACTAGTTTTTTATCATCCCAATGAAAAGAGAAATATTTCTGAATTCTAAGGGGAAGGCGAGTTCGTAAGAAAACAGTATGCACTTGTCATAAATAAAAAATATGTATCAGGTAACATGTAAGATATGTGTTTGATTAGTCAAAGCTCTTCTCCTTCTACAAATCCCAAAGGTACAATTGGAGTAACCTATCTATTTTGATGCACAAGAAAGTCTATTCTAGTGTACAATTTCAGACACTTGAGAAAGTAAAGTATCAAAATTTCCAAATCCCAAGTGAAACCAGAATGTTTTTGCTTTATTATGCTTAGTTTTTTCTTGTAGGTTTACAGGTCTGTTTCTTGTAGGATCCAGGAGAAACCTAAGACATCTTTGCCAATCTGCTGCTTAAATAAGATAGTTAAGATGTGTTAAATTTGGAGTCACTTAGTACTAGTATTGTGGTGAAAAGGTTATCTTTCTTAAGAGTTCAGCCAAATTACTTCACAAAGTAATGCATTCAGATCATTTGTATCTTATCGTTCATGACATCATTTGGAAAGCACATATGCTATATCAGTATTGTTTAATATTACAACCAGCCAACAGCATGTCCTCCAAAATCTCAGAATTATTGTTCCCAGAGTAGTCAAGAGTATCCTTTTTTTAGCTAACAACTCAGATTCGGTTAGGAATTTGAAATGGCACCCCCTGAAGTTTCTGGCACTCGAACGAATGGCAACAGACTTTTCCAGTGTTGATAATGACTTTGAATCTGTAGATAAAGCAGCTCCTGATATAATTTCAGTGAAGTTTTCTTGACCATACCACAGGGGAGTTTAACTGCACATGAATCAAATGCAAATAGCAAACAATACATATACTATATTCTCAGCACTGAAGGTTGATTTGTTGTTATTCTCCATAAGAATGACACTTTCTCTCATTAGTTTGAGAGTTAATGGTGGAGATTCTAGACTCCTTATCAACTTGTCATTTGCTAGTGATATTTCTACTAAGTCAAACAAACAAGATACCATCAGCTTTCCTTCACCTTAGTAGGATAGTGCAACCTGCCAACCTGTTAAAAATCAAGAACAGAGAATCCTCCAGAAGTCAAACCTTTGCAGGGCCTAGGAACAGTTTGGAGGGTAAGAAAACTCGAAGTAGGGATTCATGGTCCTCTTTAACTTGGCTGTCATCTCTAGGTGAAGTGTTAAATTCCCACAGGAGGAGAACAGGGAGTTCCAGATTGTAAGAATGTGTATTACAGTGGACAGATCCAGAAAATCACTCTGTCCTAATAACCTCTGTGATTTGTTTCTTGTGATTTTCCAGTTCTTTTAATTTGCTTCAGAAAAGTATATTTTATGTCACTGTTTAAGCTTTTTCAGCTGAAATGAAGGTTACTTCAGCCAAAGGACACGTAGTAAGATGATTTATTTTATTTACTTAAACTTTGGTAGATGACTTAGCATCTGAACAGCTCTTTCTTGGAGCTTTCTTTTTTTCCCCTCAGAAAAGTACTTCTCAAGGACTTGCAGAGAGCCTAAAAATACTCAAAATATCTCTAAACTCCATTCATTCCACACCTGTATGGACTATGGAAAAACATAGATATGTCTAAAAAGCTTACTGTATACAGAAAAAAAATTGGGGAAAACCTTGCTTGGTTTTGAAGTTGCTTTGCAAGAACCTAATTTGTCAAGTTTCAGATAACTTCTCTAAGGCTTGTCAGATTAAAAGCTAAAAATCTCACTCCCACTCTCCTGAACTTTGTGACATCCTCCTTTTGAACACATTGGAAATAGATGGCACACATAACATTCCAATAATACCTGTCACAAACACTGTAAACTGAGAGCTGAAAAATCAATTTTTAGAACAATCAGATGTTTTATCTTTATTATTTCCTTTCTGTCTCAAGCCATACTTTTTTGTACTTTACTTAATAGCCAAATTTCCAAACCAAAATTATTGATCTTTCAAATACTGGTACAAAAATATGTTGGCCTTCTGTGAAAATACAAAATGCCAACTTGTAACATTTTCAATAAAGCCATTGAATAGATGCAGCAAACAAGAAACTTTGGAGTGATAGTTGTTTTGGATAAGAGCACCTTTATGACTAAATATTTTACTCTCTGCTCTGGTGACCAGTGTTTAGGGACTGAGGGACATTTCATCTGCTACTGCCTGAAATCAGGAGGTACTTTCTTTCCATGAAATGTAAGACTATAGTTGTGCTGGAGGAAAATAGCCCAGAGCAGAATTAAGGCAAATGCTATGAAGCATCAGAAAACTTTGGAGCTATTAGATAGTAGCAGAGAAGCAACACATTCCTAAAATTAAGCAGTTTAAACAAGTAACTGGGTAAACAGAAAAAGAAGAAGCTATATAGACCTAGCAAGGAATATCATGGTAAGCAAGTAATAAAAACAGTATGGTACAAAGCAGTAGGATGAGCTGACTGTGATTATTAAACAGAGGCTGAGAAAAAATTCCCAGAAATTCTCCAAACCAGAAATTCTACAGATTTCCAGTTGGGATTGTAGTAGATTTGGCACTAGAGCAGATTGTTCTTATTATAATTTTGGAAAACAGTTTAAGGAATCTACTGTAGTTGCAGAGCACTCCTGAGCTAAGAGACTGGTTCCTTTACCAGCTCTGTTCTAGCAATTTATTGTCGTGACTAATGCTAGAAAAAGGAGGTCTTACTTGAACTCTCAAGGTCCATATCATGCCAGAGTGCTGAGAAAATCAGTCTAAATCCTAATGAGTTAAATCTCATCCATTTCAAGTTAGTGAAAAGAAATTTATTTGTGATTGAGTGCCTCGAAATTTACAACCTAAGCTGTGCACATGAAGCTTCAAAAGAAAGCGTCTTACAACAAATGATACCTCTAACTTGTCCAAGATGTTGTCACATTTGAATTACTGTACTTAAAACACTGCATATTATTTTTGCAAATGGTCAAATATGTGAATGGCAGAACACATAGTACTTATTAACTCAGTTGCTGAAATGTTATTGCAGATATTAACTACCATCAGAAATTTGACTGGTAGCGTCTTCTGCATGATTTGTCCACTTAAGGAAAGTAATTGAAAAACAGCAAAGAGCACAAAAGAGGACTGGTTGCTATTCAAGCTCTTTTGGGCCTCTGTTTTCTTGTAGGCTGGGTTATACAGCTGGCTTGTCTTAGAAGAGAGCCATTTCTGAGTGGTTTGAGCAGGTTTTGGAAATATTTAGTGGTTTCTGTTTGTTTATTTGTTTGGGTTTTTTTATATCCCTTTAAAGTATTTCAGTCGTTATGGTTTCTTTTTCTGAAGTCCCTTAACACCTCGACTATTTTACAAACCTCTTAATCTTGACCATTCAGTTCATTTGTTCTTTGAAAATGAGGCCGGCTACTCATTTTAAGGCTGATGAAAGCAGGTGCCTCTTCTTTGATAGTATTCAGATTAATAGTAATGTCATGGAAGTGAAAGAAAACATATCTTTATACGGTCTGATTTAAATTGTGTCACCTAAATTCCCCAGAATTCTCTTGATACTAATATGATCTTTCCAATGGAGATGTACCATTGTGTCCAGTATTAAAAACCTCCCCTCAGTATTTTCATTTTATTTAAAGAGAAAAACTTCATTGCATTTTTTGAAGAAATTATGAGATAATTAATCACTTTGACATTTTTTCTTCTTTATTTTCTGTTTTAGCATAACACACAAGATAAAAATCACTGCAATATGTGCCTATCCCTTTCTATTTTTTTATCTAGCATACATCCCTTTTTTATCTTCCTGGTTAGTACACTGTACATAAATACAGGTTCAAATCTGAACCTTAGAAAATATTAGTGTTTGTTTTCTTCCAAATATTAGTGTTTGTTTTCTTCCAAATATTAGTGTTTGTTTTCTTCCAAAGGATTATTAAGGTACTTCTATTGGTTGCCTCATTAGAAAGAGATCCTAGCTTTTGATGCACTTCTGATAAGACAGGAGTAGGTTGCTTTCCCTGTCTAGGACAATGACATACATGTATAAGGATATAATATGCAATTGTTGAAAACTAATAATGTGCAGGATAATTATTATGAGTTCAAGGGAAATTTTGAAAGAACAGGTAGTTTAAAGTGCATATAGATTTAAATAAGACACTCTGTCCTATAACTGCTAAAATATTAAAATCATTCTGCTGTCTGCAGCTGGGTTGTAGAGTTAACTTCTGTGGAGTTAGGAAATAAGTAATTATTATAGCAATTGGCTTGCATGAATATTGTCCATAAAGACTTACAAATTAGAATATGGAAGATTTTTAAACTTTAACATCTTGCGTTACTTTCATCACATTCAATAAAATATTATATTCTTCCATGATGTTACATCAGTATGCATAACTTCATTATCTTCATCTTCTAGACACATCTAGTGAAGTGCAATGTTTTAAATCATGCTGCTTATGATTGAAGTTTTCCTCATATCTTCCTCATTCTTTTCACCAGATTTCACAATTCCCAAGTACCAGAGGAAATTCTTGGAAAACAGTTTAACAATTAGGAAGAAAAAGTACATGGAAAGATATCAGAACTTTATCTGGCAAAAATTGTGGTATGTTCATTTAAGTATATAGAACTAAACCAGGTGAGAGCAAATATACTGCAAACTTCATGTGTCTAGCCACACTCAGACAAATGCTTATATTCATAGTCTGGATGATAACAACAAGGGATTTCTATACTAAGAAATTCTGCTACCAAAGTGTAAAAGAGACTAAGTAATTTAAAAACAACTGTGTAATCAAACATCACACTTTC
>NW_008795378.1:389741-401980 GCF_000699145.1 Aptenodytes forsteri | reverse complement strand
ATGTATTTTCACTTATAAGTTAAAAAAAATCCTTTAAAGTTCAAATGTATATTAAGAAGGTATAAAAAAGATCAAATAATTGAGGCATCATTAAAGACTAGCAGGTTTGACCTCGTAGTTGCCAAACATGCTGGTTAGACAAGAAACACAGACTTTTACAGGGCAAAACTAAATTAACAGAAGGCAGACATGGGGTTAGATTACAGAATTATCTTTAAGGAGTGTATATAATTCATAATTACATGTTAAATGGATGTATTGGGGACAATAGAGGAATGATTTGTCTTGATTGGCAATACGAGTTAACTTAATTAAGGTGACAGCTGACTGCACTTTGGTCTCTGAAGCAGCTCCTAAACAGTGTAATGATGTCCTCTAGTTGATACTCCTTGAATAAATTATTTTATTCAGTTAGTTTTTCTCATGCTGCAAGATGAGATGAAGCTTTATTTGAATTCTGAGAACTCTAATTCATTTGAACTTGGATGATGACTTCTCTGTTCTAACTGCATATGTTTCCAAGTCAATATGAACATGCTTATTTACCTGAAAAATCTGCCTTTCTGCTAGCTCTTCAGCTGGTCTTTCCAAAAAAGTTACTATTGTTTTAGGTCATTATGATGTGGCCTGTCTTTGGCTGGTATCTTTACAGCTGTGGAGTGTAGTTATGGGTGGCAGCATGAATAGATACTGTTTAAACTTGCAGGGTTATTTAGAATGTACTGTTTTATTAAGTCAGATTTTAACTGAGTGGATATTTTTATTTCTTCAAGATATCCCTAAGCAAGGTAGAAATAAAATAAAGTGAATTTATCAGAGCAGCTGAGAATTATTGTTTACCTGCTGAAGAGATGAAGAGAACCCAGACCTATACTCAGCATCATTAGCTGTGAAGAATTGTCACAAAAGTCAGAAGTTTTGAATTAACATTTACAGCAAGGTAATGTCCTTAGAGGTTATTTATGTTTTAGATGAATCTTCCTGTTCTGCATTACCACCTGTGCTGTCCCTTGTTTGACAAATTAAAAAGAAGCATCACAGATATTTTAATAAAAATCACTGAGTGCTGCCGGTATTTTAAAGGAAAAGGAAGTGCCACAGATTTTTGAAATTCAGGGTAATGAATAACAACTTTAAAATATTTCAGTCTCTGGGCCTATTGAACAGCACGATCCAGACCCCTAAAACCAAATCAATAAATGAAAAATGAAGTAAAATAACTTTTTTAAAAACAATAACAAAACTGTAAAGTTTACTGGAGAAAGGATCAAAGAGCAAATAATATATTTGGATGTTCACCCATCACTTGTTACGCTACTGAAAAGTACTCAAGTAGAGCAAGAATGGACAGAAAGTATCATGAACAAAACTTTGTTCAGTAGATACTTTGCTACCAGTTTACTAAAACACACCACTGTCGTGGTTTAACCCCAGCTGGCAACTCAGCACCACACAGCTGCTCGCTCACCCCCCCCACGGTGGGATGGGGGAGAGAATTGGAAGAGTAAAAGTGAGAAAACTCGTGGGTTGAGATAAAGACAGTTTAATAGGTAAAGCAAAAGCCGTGCACACAAGCAAAGCAAAACAAGGAATTCATTCACCACTTCCCATCGGCAGGCAGGTGTTCAGCCATCTCCAGGAAAGCAGGGCTCCATCACACCTAACGGTTACTTGGGAAGACCAACGCTGTCACTCCAAACATCCCCCCCTTCCTTCTTCTTCCCCCAGCTTTATATGCCGAGCATGACGTCATATGGTGTGGAATATCCCTTTGGCCAGTTGGGGTCAGCTGTCCCGGCTGTGCCCCCTCCCAGCTTCTTGTGCACCCCCAGCCTACTCGCTGGTGGGGTGGGGTGAGAAGCAGAAAAGGCCTTGACTGTGTGTAAGCACTGCTCAGCAGTAACTAAAACATCCCTGTATTATCAACACTGTTTGCAGCACAAATCCAAAACATAGCCCCATACTAGCTACAATAAAGAAAATTAACTCTACCCCAGCCAAAACCAGCACAACCATTAATCCTGACCTCTTGATACAATTATGTTGACAGCTTTTGACATATTCCCATGAAGCATTGAGTGATGTTGACTAAAACGATTCAGGCTTACTTTTACTATTCTTATGCTAGACATATATTACTAGTTTCATATGATAGCTTATAAAAAAACCTCTTAAATATATAAACAGACTTTTAAACTTGCCTCTTTCCCTTGCAACACTATTAGAATCTGTTTTATGTGTACAACTGTGTCTTTTATTTTGGGAGATAAAAACACTTAGTTTTCAATCAGATGAATCCTTTCTAAATACACTATTGACATCTGTTGTCTACTGTCGTCTGCTTCATAATTAATAATCCAGATTTTAACATAGTATTATCTAAAGACAATCAGTTTATTGTTTGATGTTCCTAGATGAAGATTATGACTTCTTGACTCCCATTTCTCATCTTCAGAAAGCAACGTTAGCTTCCAGTGATTGATGTGAATAACACTGCTGATGTGTGGTGGGTGTGTACTGACTTCTTAACTACCAAGGTTTCACCCTTTCTTGTCACACTTCTTTTCCTTCTCTTGCTATATAACCCTGCCTTCTCAGTCAACCACCGCATTAGCTCAGAGGGCCTGGAGACCAAAGATAGGTAGTGGGTTCTTCCTTTTCCTACCTGCACAGGTCAAAATATGCAACTAGTTCCCGAACTCCCTTTTATAATTATCTCCGACACCTTCTGCTGTCTGTCTTCCCTGAATTATCTTTGCTCTGCCTCCTTGCCCCATAATTTCAACCTCTGCTTGGCTCACCAGACACTTCCACACACTCTGATATGGATCTGGATATCCCTCCCAACCAACGTGATCCTTAAGTGAGTAAGTATACACCAGTTAATTGAGTTTAATTTTTAAGAGGTATGTCTCATAGTGGATAACGCTTCCTGTGTTGCTGAACTGTAGTTGAGAAGCAGAATTTATATCAAACAGTAGGAAATAAAGTTAGAAAAGACCTTCAGATATATCTTGTCTGTTGTCTTACCTTTAAAATATCATGCCTTATATGTTCTACATATGTCTTGCCTTTTGTTATAGGCATATGTTTCAGGGCGTATGTATTTGTCTTTCCTGTAGAATCTTATCTAGTAGTTTCCTGAATTGTTGACATTTGTTTTCTTGGAACAAATTATCTTGACTTTGCTGTACTATTTCCTCTCTTAACTAAACGTTTTCTAAGAATTGTCAAATTTACTATTTTATGGTGACTTTCCCACGAGTTGCAAGTTTCCCCTTCTCCAGAGCAAGACAGGAAGATGCACGTTCCTGTGTCCTCAGTTGGAACCTATAATCAATATCAGTCACTGTGAACAAATAACTAAACTTTGGTATAACTCCAACAGGAAAAAAACAAAAGACTATCTGATTTTGAATCATACAAACCAGAGACTGGACTCATATTTCTCCTGAGTCCTTTGACTATATTTTAAAGTGCTTTGCATATTTTGTCTTATATACTATTGTGATGTTTGTTGTATGTATTTCTTTTGTGTTAATATTGAAGAATTCTAAATAATAAAATATTTATTTTTTAAAATGTAATGTTTATTTTCTGGCTATCTTTAGTCATGTTTTTCATAGGAAAGATAGAAATAAAATCATCTGTGCAGCAGAGTCAACTGACTATCCACAGTGAACATCATTGTGTACACCACAAAATATTATATTAGTGAATGTAAATATGCATTATTAAAATAGCTATAATAATTGTAGCTGCAACAAATTGCATCATGTAGTTTGTCCTATTAATTGGAAAAATGACTTTCTAATTCATCGTAACTTCATTTTTGCATTTGTTTTATTTCACTAAGTGGTAGATCCTTCATTTAAAGAAATTTAAAAAGTAAGCCTGTGATGCTTATTTTCATGGTGTAGATATCTAACAAAAGTGAATTCAAATGAACAACTAATTTTTCATGGATTGCCAAACAGCCAACATGTTGGCAATGATTGGCTGCTACCCCAGTATTTGAATTTGCACTACAACCAATGAATATTGATATAAAATTTAAAGTGCTCACAAACTTTTCCTGGTGCCTGGTATTAAATTTTCTGTGGCCTTAGGAGCATGTGTTTTTGATGTAAGTGCTAGAAGTTGTCTTTGATTATTTTCAAAATAGGAACTGGAAATATTTTCCAATTAAGAAATGTGTCACAGTTTGGAATTCTTTGATTAGCATACATCATTTGGCAATGTACAAGGTGGTGGCTTCTGGCTTGCAGAGGAAGATGTTTTGCTGTAAAAAGGTAGCTGTGGAGATGTCAGTAGATGTTGCTCATTGAAGATGAATATGCAAATTGAGAGTTGAAAAACAAAAGAAATATCGTGCCTTGGGAATATTTCCTTTGTTGTTTTCTTTCTTCTTTTCTTTTGGGGGGAGAGTTGTTAGGAGACTAGGAATATTAATTATTATGATAAGTGTATAAAAAAATTCTGATTAACATCTATTGTATAAAGGACATTTTCTTGAGATTATAAACTGGTGAACATACTGCAGTTTAATGAAAAGGATAACTAAAAGTTGCGTGAAATGTATATTTTTTACTTTTTTTTTTGTTTTAGGACTGTCTTTTCTCCTTATTTTTATAAAGGAATCTGAAATTCCCACTTTATAAAAGCAGTTCTGAATAATTTATGTAATGAACTGATGGAAATGAAAATGGAATTTATAACTCAGTGATATTTCCCTGCTTATTGTGCAAGAGGAGGAAAAGAGTTATGTGATAAATTAACTGTAAAAATGAGTGGTAACTTGCTTCACAGAGAGTAATAAGTAAATCTCAATGGTATTCAATGTAAAATGTGTTCATGAAAAATATTATTAGGAGCACAATTTGATTACATAGAAAATCCATTGTCATTTAGCATTTATTTTTTGTTTCCAGTTAAAACCTGTTTTATAGCAGAGACATTTGCTAATGTATTTGGAATACTCTGCTTCCTACAACAGGCCTGAAGCCCCCTGCCTGGCTGGATAGCTGAAGTGGAACCCTTAGTTAAAAAAACATTTCTTCTACTAAATGTCTTGTATCTTTTGTGTAAGGTTGGGGGCTTTTTTTGTTTGTTTATTCTTCTCCTGGATGTGTTCAAATGCAATGATTGATTCTTTTCCAAAAAAAATCTACTTTAAACACAACTGACTCTTAAAAAAATTAAGAGTTCAGGCAACAGCTATCAGAATGGTGACTGTACCGAGTCCCAGCATTCTAGATCTGCCTAATGCAAGCTGGTGAGATTTTCTCTGACATGTTCACTAACTAGCAAATATTTCGCTTTCAATTTTATCTCTCTGTCCACTATACACCTCTAGCTTTATCCTATTTACCGCACAACATTTACTAGAGATAAATATAGTGCAAATAGACTTTGCATTTGCTTTTGATGATGCAGTTCAGAACTGACCTTCAATTCTACTGTAATCTCATTGCAGCATGTTTCTTGGGCAGAAGTTACCAAATTTTACTAAACTATACTGAGCTGTGGTGGTCTGGAGATAGCAATAAACTAAATGAGTAAGTGCATCCTACTTTCTTGCAACTTTCTCACCGAAACTCCACCTGGACTATAGGGATCTCAATTTGCAGTTCTGCAGATGTTCTGCTGCATGGCTGGCGTTCACATAAGACTGTGCATGACTCTCAAGATGAAAAAACACTGTTACCTACCATATTTCCCAACTTTTTGTAATTTTCTCTAGGTACTAATTTTTTACTCATTTGCCCCCTGAATTGGTTTAATTCCTGAATGAATTCCTGAGAGGTGCTAGGCACCGTTTACATCAGGCCTGAAACTTTGAACTAAATTTTGTTATTGCTAATAGAAGGGAAGCTGGACCCATGTGTGCAGCTGGCTGTCTGTTGCAACAAGGTTTTAACCTGGGTGCCAGGTTTGGAATTAGTGGGAAATAGGGCTTTTTAGCAGTTCTTGAGACTTTGTCCACTGTGTTTTTAAGTTGGCTTGAAGTTTATACTAGAAATATGCATTGGATGCAGGTATGCAGTCACCTAAAATAATTTAACATCCACTGTTACAGTTTAATAGTAGATCACATGATTGCTTGGAAGCCCTATGTCCTTCTTCAAATACATACTACTGTATTGAGCTATTGGGCTGTCATAGTTATCTGGTGGACTAGGCATAGTGATAACCATGAAACATGCTAGAATTATAAGTGCAGGCAACATTAATGCTTATCTTTATGTGATACTAAGAAATATAATGCAAAGTTACTATTTGAGGAATCTATATGCTCTTTCTAGCATCAGCCTATAGCATCAGAGGAACATAAGGGAAGATGCAACATAGCCCATGGAGGCTGCTAGGTATTTGTCATCTTTATAGCTAAAAGTGTATAATAATAACATGGTAAAGTTTAATTCCAGAACAGCTGCTAAGTATTAAGCTGTGATCAGAGCACACTTACTGTTGAAAATGCGGTTCTAAGGGAAAAGTTTTACAAACTATTTGGAAGCAATTTTAATACTGTAACCTGCTTATGGCAGGACTTTCTTCAGAAATGACAGAAAAGATCATGGGGCAATTCTCATCTCTGTTTTGCTCAAACAGATGTTTCTGAGCTCCTACCAGATTCAAAATCCAAAGTTTTGTTTTCAGGCAGGACTTCAGGAGAAATCTACTGTACAGAAGTATAGGGTCAAATCACGAAGTCACTAGCATTAAGATCACAATTTCAGTGGTAGTATGAGATCAGCTCAGTCAATGACATTGAATCACACATGAACACTATTTAAAGAAAAAGAAGAAAAACAGAGAAGAAACAGTCACATACTAGCAGAGGTTAGAACACCAGAGGTCTACTACACAAGCACTCACTCAACCTTGACAGCAAGCATTAGGTAGGGCAACGGTCACAACTGGAGCTTAATAGCTAGCTAGTGAGATTTCTGCTAAGGAAGAAAAAGAGAAATTCACAGGAAGAAGGGAAGTTGTTTTATTTTGCACTGATTTTCATGAAGTAAAATAGTCTATCATTAGAAAGCGACAGGTTGGTGTGCTATCTGGAATTTTTGTTCAAATCCCAAGCAAGTTTTGTAAGATCTGGCTGCAAACTGAAATGATATAGGTACCAGCTGAAGCAACTCTTACTATGCTATCTGGAGCCTTCAAGCACAAGATTTCCTGTTTTTGAATGTACCACCACACCAACTTCATTATGGCAGAGAAACACACACCTTTTCCATGAAAAAAATTTTGAATTAATTGAATCATTTGCAACCCCCTCATATGTCAAAGTTAATCAGAAAGGTTTAATTTACTCTCAGACATAAGACTATTTGTGAAAGACATTGTTATGAAACACTATTTTTCAGACCATTTGTACCTTTGCATGCTACAATCTTCTGCTTATATTGCAAAAATAATTATCTCCTTTAGGTTGCCTTTATATTAAATATTGAATGTCTTAGTTAATAGTAGGTATAATTCAGCTCTGTGTGATTGGCAAACCCATCCTGATGATATGAGTTATGCCAAATTTCTTGAAATTTTTGTATTCTCGGGAGGCAGCATGCAAGAGAAAATAAGCAGCTGGTTTATTTGAACTCACCTCTCCTTTGACAATAAATAATGATGCTACTTAAGAAGCTGTTAATGAATCCATCAAATTAACATTATTGAGCACAAATATTACGTCTTATAAGTCATTAATTATTAACAAGCTCTTTGCTGATTCAGAGAAGATGAGCTTCTCTGTGAAGCCCCTGGTTACAGCAGACAGACAGTGCAATATACTCAAAAGTATAGATGATCTAATCATATAGATTGTCCTGGTTTGCATATTCAAAAGCACCTGTGGCTTAAAGGTTAGACTTGCCAAGAGTTTTAAAAGCACCTAAATCTAACTTTCAGAAATCAGTGACGCCCTCACTGCTAATGAAAGTCTTGAGCTATTTAAGTTTTGCTAATAAAGTCCTCATGGTTTCTGTTTTTCTTTCTCTCAGTGCACACATGCACCACGAAGTTGAGATATTTCTGAGTCTCTTGGTGGTTATGCTCTGGATGAATTCACAGATTAGATCTTCTTCTGATTGTCCTTTCTTTGGGTCTGATACATTAGGCATTTTCAGAGCACTGATAAGGCAAACAAAAAACGGTGGGGAAAATGTCTCTTGGCTTCCCCATGAGTAAAAATGTTCATCTGGAGTGTGAGAAAGTGTGTAATTTCTTTTTTTATCTGATTTCAAAATCTGTACTGAACCATCTTCCTCCCATAGGAGGATTTTAGTGGCTCGATTTTAGCTGTTCAGTAATGAACCTCTCTCAGTCATTTCTTTTTAAGTTATCCAACTTAATAAGTTAACATATTCATTTTGAGAGAGACTATTTCTGATTTCTCAAATCAATACCTTATAATCAGACTTATAAAGTAATTATTACTCTGTTTCTGATTATACTATACTTCAGTTATATTATACAGCACAAGTTAATTTCAGCTGGAAATAGCAAGGGATAAAGATTGAGAAAAAGATTTACTACTGCAAAATCGCAAGTTGAAATGTTTGGATTTGGATCTAATGTCCATAGCTTTCACAGATTTTGAGGGAATTAGGTTCTAAGACATATGTGAAGTGCATTAGTGAAAATTTCACTACTATGTACAGTATCAGTTTATTAGTGAAAATTTCTTGAATTTCCTGACACTGTATCTTCAGGTGATGTAAACCAGTACAGCTATATTGTTTTAGTGGCCACAGACCGACTGAATATCCCTTTAACTCTTTTCAGGAAGTCTGAATTGAGATCAGGAAAGTATTTTGGTGTTTATGCAGTTACTGAATGGTTCTAGTTGTCATTTCCTTTTGGAAAAAAAAAAAAGTATAAAATCTTGGGCACAAATTTTATTATATTAAATTGTGCTGCAACTGCAAACACTCAATAAAAAGGCAATGGGTATATTATAGCACTTTATTTCAAACTTAATCTTGTAGTGCTAACAACTTTGTGCAAAATGAAGTTCTAAATTTACGTCAGGGTAGAAAAATCCAAATCTTAGCACATTCAGCTAGTTGAAAAAGTCAAAAGGAGATAGAACTATGTTTTCTGCAGTATTTACTCAGCCTGTAAAATTAATTTCTGAAGGAGTCTTGAAACTCAGATATTATTGTGGACATTAATTTTGTTAAATGAAAGACAGACCATTAGTAATTTCTGTTCAGGTAAATCGGTATGTACAGGACATGCACAATCAGATCTCTTGCCTTGTCCTACTAGTTGCATCACCACATGCCTCCGTCACTGCATGAAACCACCACAGAATGTGGGCTTTTTGAAGTGCATATTGCATTTTTCTTAATTCTCTTTTCAGAACCTTTAGGGTGCCTGGGTTATGTTTTTTAGTTTCTCTCTTCAGCGATAAGAGAATTGAGTTGCTGTAACCACTAATAAAAAGATGTAAAAGTAACACATGAATAACCTTTGAAGAAGTCTGCCACAGAATTAGATGTCAGATTCAAGATGGATATATTTAATACAAGAGCAGTGCTAGTCAGGATTTCTGAGTCTCATTCCAACTCAAGGAAGTTTGTTAAAAAAGAGGAATTCGGTTTATTTTTCAGTTAATCAGACGGGCTGCTTTCCCTTCATTTTCTCCATTAATCAGTCTCTGATTTCTTCATGGTTATGTTGCAATGCAGCGGTTTTTACTGTTGGTAAACAAAGTAATGAATGAAACAAATAGAAGAAACCCTAGGCTGCTGATCTGTGTTATTTTAATATCCCCTTGGATAAGCCTTCTGATTCATTAACAGAGTCTTTGTTGAATTGCTAAACCTTTTAAATTCAGTGCAGTGTGCTCATCTCTGTTCATTTGGAAGGAATCGTGCTTGGTTTAGTTATTTCACATGGTAATGTATGTCACTTGATAATTTTCCTGAGCTTTCACAGATTACATATTACCTTGCATTTACATTTGATTTTCTGGCACATATCAACATTCAGGAGTTTGTGGATTAAATATAAATAGAGTGTGCCTGCTTGCCAGTCCAATTCCATTGAATTAATAGCTCAGTGTGAATTACAACAGTCGTGCCCTAGGAAGGTTACAAAATATGTGTAAGACTGAGAAGCAGAAATTTTCACTGTGTGTGATGTTTTCACAGAGTTTTCCCCATGGGTCACCAAGCTTTTCAGATAAGTTGGGACATATATGCAGCCAAATTTTCAAAAGCTGATAAGGAGATTTGACTATGCCTGTACTGCAATCCAGAAGCAGAACTTCAGCTATATATAATACAACCAGCTCTAAATAAAATGCAAGTATGTAGTGATATGACAGTGACAGCACATAGCTTCATTGCAGACTGACTGAAAACCCATCTCGGATGCCAGAAAAATATCTGGCTAAATAGCCTAGAGGGAAAATGGTGCATTCTGCCTACTCTCAGGACATGAGTTAGTTTAAAACTAGTTTCTGTTGGTAGGTATGCTCTCAAGGGAGCCACTGAATGTGCATTACACTTGTGCTTAGGTGTTTTTAGCCTATAGGCAAGGATCCAGCTGGAATAAATTGGCAGCTGCCCAGAGAGGTGGGTAGGGCTATGGTGAACCGCAGCCACTGAGGATCAAAGCTTTGTGGTGGTAAAGTACCAGTGCAGCGGTTGTACCTTCAGTCATTCCCAGTTAATGTAGCAACAGTGTGGTTTTATACGTAACTAATGCCTTGTAGGAAATAAATGTGTTGCCTTATTGCTAACATTTGAAATCTTAGGCAATGGAGGAATATTCGCTGGAGCAGGAAAACAGGTGCACTACATGACATTTAGGGTATTTTCCTTTTGAAAAATGGAATTCTACCGAATATTGGTAAGTTCCTGTAGAAAAGAAAAGAAAACAATACACTCCAAACAGGACCGCTGACATCCTTATAATAACGTACCCTGTATTTCCCACAGTCCCATGGGCTTGTACTGCAGAACAATTTTCACTGCCTGGTTCACAGAGCTGTGCTTGCCTATGGGCTCCTTTTAATGTTAGGGAAAGATCATGTTCACATCATGTTCGATTCAGTAGTGCCAGGGACTATGTGTAGCCTATACAACAGTTGAATTCTAGGATGCACTTCATGGTCTTAGAGCACTGTGTGGTTTGGGTTTCTTCCCCCAACAAATTACTCCTGGGCTTATTCTGACATGAGTTATCACTCAGACTTGTGTGGGAAATGCCTTAGGACCCCCCAGCTTAGGCGTAGCTGGCAGGCCAGTGAATCTCTGCAGGGCTGTCATCTTAATGCTCCTCCTGGCATCTGCATAAACTGTACAACGCTATTCAGATTTCTGCTTTTCATGTCATATTGTCTGTCTGTCGTCTGAGTGCTACAGATGCTGTAACAGACATGGCCAGCTGCTGTACATCGTTTCTACTCATGAATCTCTCTGCCAGATTGAGTTTAAAATATTAATCTCCAACTTTGTGATAGCCTTTCTAGGTGATATCCACAGCTTGCAGGACTCATTTAGGATATTTTCTTCCAAAGCTGCCATCTTTATAGATCTGAGAGAAAAACATCTTCACAAAATTATGTCAGACAACTCAGATTCTCTTCTTTTTTTGTTAATCTCTTCAGTGATTACTAGTTGGATATCATCTCTGTTTCACAATTCCCCTCCTTTCCTTTCCTTTCCTTTCCTTTCCTTTCCTTTCCTTTCCTTTCCTTTCCTTTCCTTTCCTTTCCTTTCCTTTCCTTTCCTTTCCTTTCCTTTCCTTTCCTTTCCTTTCCTTTCCTTTCCTTTCCTTTCCTTTCCTTTCCTTTCCTTTCCTTTCCTTTCCTTTCCTTTCCTTTCCTTTCCTTTCCTTTCCTTTCCTTTCCTTTCCTTTCCTTTCCCTTCCTTTCCTCTCCTTTCCCCTCCTTTCCCCTCTTTTCCCCTCCTTTCCCCTCCTTTCCCCTCCTTTCCCCTCCTTTCCCCTCCTTTCCCCTCCTTTCCCCTCCTTTCCCCTCCTTTCCCCTCCTTTCCCCTCCTTTCCCCTCCTTTCCCCTCCTTTCCCCTCCTTTCCCCTCCTTTCCCCTCCTTTCCCCTCCTTTCCCCTCCTTTCCCCTCCTTTCCCCTCCTTTCCCCTCCTTTCCCCTCCTTTCCCCTCCTTTCCCCTCCTTTCCCCTCCTTTCCCCTCCTTTCCCCTCCTTTCCCCTCCTTTCCCCTCCTTTCCCCTCCTTTCCCCTCCTTTCCCCTCCTTTCCCCTCC
>NW_008795378.1:370956-389677 GCF_000699145.1 Aptenodytes forsteri | reverse complement strand
CTCCTCTCCTCTCCTCTCCTCTCCTCTCCTCTCCTCTCCTCTCCTCTCCTCTCCCCTCCTCTCCTCTCCTCTCCTCTCCTCTCCTCTGTCTTTTAATTTAAGATGAGGCAGTGCTAATGTACCTAGCTGAAGTTTTTGATCCTTGGATGCTTATGGCACATTGTTCCAACCCTTGTAAATGATGGACTCCAGCCTCTGTAGAGGTATCACTGTAAATTATTAAGGGCTGGTGTTTTTGTATGCTATGCCTTACAGCTTTGGAAGAACTTTATTAACAGAAATACAGACGCTAACATTAACCATTCAAAAGGTTATCTGAATGCACTGTGAGGAGTAACTTCAGCTTCACCCTTTGCTTCAGTGAAATGCTATGTTTTTGGCAACAAAATTCTGTTCTCCTGACATGCTTTTTGCCTCAATTGCAAAACTGTTTCAGTTAATCAATTTTATTCACACTGACTTTTTGTCATCTTGATTGTTGTTAGAAGCAAATAAGCTGATCAACAGCAAGCCTCTCCTCCTACAATCTAGTCATGATCACTTTGCCTGGCAAGAAAGGCAACATTTTAAAATAGTTCAGTAATTTAGCCTTCTTTTTTTTTTACAATCAGGATGGGATAAAATGGAAATGAGTGGTATAGACCTGGCCCATACCCATCAAAGTCAATGAAAAGACTCTAGCTACTGTGTAAAGGCTTAAACTCAGTCCCCCAATGAGCGATAAATTCATCACACAAATGTTTTGTAGGCCAGTAGAGGACTCTTGCCACACTTTGAGACCGCAGGTATGTGTGGTAGCAAACAAACTAAAGAGGAAAGTTATCTTCAACTTGATATTTCCATCTTACTTCCCAGAGCACTGTACAATTAACAGCTTTTTTTCCTTCTTTTTTTAATGAAGTGATTTTCAAGTAAGGTCAAAACAGATGAATATGGATATAAATGGGCTCTTTAATTACAAACACCAGTATAGCTTTTGCATAAAATACCTTGGAACATTTGAATTCGTTATTTGGAAGTATAAGACAAAGGTTTGTGCACTTGAAGTGTCACTCACAAAGTCACCACTCACAGAAGAAGTGGGTTAGAGCGTGAACTGCCTGTCTGCATGCACCAGCCGTGCTCCCCTTTGCCCCAAGAAAAAATTACCCTGTTGACCTGCAGGGTCCTGTGGAGCCAGAAGTATACATTTAGATAATTACTGTATACTACTGATGAGCTATAAGTTCTAGAGACATTATAAAAAAGAGTCAGGTTCACAGGAAATTTTCTCATTTTCATGCTATAAATCTCACCAGGTTGTCTCTTGCCACCACGTTTCATATACTGTTGGCAGATAATAATGGATTCAGTGCTTTTAAAACTAAATTGTCTCTCCATCACAAGAACGATATACAAACAGAGAGCAAATACAGACAGTGCAAAGGTTTCCTATCTCTTAAAACCTCCAGTAAGGTCAGTCATTTTTGAAGAGAACACAGATATCTGAGGAGGGAAGGAGGGTACGGAGCAGGTGGCAAGGAGACCTTCAGGATATGTCTGTCCTACAGAGCAGACGGTCAATGTACCCATTGATGAGTCACATCACCTCTTTCTGTCTCATTGCTAACACACAGACATTCTAGGAAAATCAATGCAGGGCTCTTTTTTTTTTAAACAAATTTGCTAGAAAGTAGTTTTTTGAAAGATATCTAGGAAAAATGCAGGTGCTGGGGCTATGTGCTGAACTAGAACACAAACCCCACCCCGTTTTACTTCTTTTTCCTTATTTTTTTTTTGTTTTTATTACTAATTTATCTTGGATTCTCCTCCTGATACTTTTCCTTTGTTCCTTTTTGCTATCTTTTTTTGCACAATTTTAAGGGTATAATATATTTCTTTGTTGTGTCTCTTATTTTCAGGTTCCACAAGGAAAAAATGTTCCAGTGTTAAAGCAAAGGTCTTGCAAATTTACTGAACACATACACTTTCAAATGTTTTCTAGGAAGAACTACTCATGTTTGCAGTCCTGTGCATTTAATTGTGGTTCAAAGATGTCAAAGTTGGGCTTTTTCTGAGCTGTTGTAAAGTTGTCCTGGACTTTGGAACATAGATTAGGCATTTTCAGTAGACTGGACATACCTCCTGTCAGGAATCATTAGGAAAAAAAAAGGTGAAACAAACGTAAAGTTACGCAGGGCCAACATTATAGCCAAATAAATAGTTCCTGTAGCTTTTTTATAATTGCCCTTCTGCTTATTTTTCACAGCATCACATGAATCCCTGAGGCTTCTGCCAAGAATCTAGGGTCTTATTTAAGTTTAATATATGTTATCATCTGAGGTTAGCTTAGAGTGCATATTGCATAATTATAAGTCAAATACTTTTATTTTGATTTTTTTATCATTATTTAAAGATGCTCCAGGCCATGTAGCATGTCCTTGTGAAAATTTAGCAGCTACCGAAGCAATGACTAAAATGACTGTACTTTGCATAACGCCAGCAGTCAAAAACCTTAAAAACTAAATAATACAAAACATTAATGGCTGGTCTTTTTCATGCATCTCAGCTACTTTAGCAGATGTAATATTATTAGCTGCTTCTGTTCACAGTAAATTAGATATGCAATCAGTAGGGGTAAGAAACAGATTTACAGAATATGAAAATGGCCTGTAAAAGATTATTCACAACAGCAATTAATGATTGCTGAAACTTGGAGCCGGCAAAATGTTTTGTAAACAGTAAGAACCATGGTTTATTTCTAGAAGTTAATTCAGGCAAAGTACTTTATTTCTGAATGCTGCTGCTGTTTCCCATTTTTTGGGTGGAATCATGTCTGTGGCAGGTGGTTGGTGGCAGTGGCTGCACCAGCTCGCTACTTGTAGCCAAAGGAGTTTTCCTGATATTTCAAGTAGTGGGAATCTGTGTTGCGTAAAGGATTTAAAACTGGCAGGTTTTAGAAACAGTTGAGTGCAAACTGGTTCAGCATGGCAAGGCCTTATCTACGCCACAGTTCCAGCTGGCTGCAAACCATTTAAATCAGTTATGTGACTGCATGCTCTGGCAATAGTGTTTTGTGTTTTTCCTCCCCTTAGTTTGGCAGACATCTTTGATTCAGCCAGGCTGCATTTTGTTGATGCTTTGGGTTTGTTAACTTAGCTCCAGTCAGTTAAGCTTGTGCCATTGGTTTGCTAGAGACTGCTAAGAGTGACATTTGGTCTACAAAATTTTTAATGAGAGGATGATGATGAGACTGTCTCTGAACACCCATGCTTTATTTAGAAATCTGCAGCTGCTTTACAAGTTTTTTGATTAAATCTCAAAGAACTCCTAAAACGTCTTCATATGATATCCTTTTACCGTAAAGCAAAAAACTGAGGTCATGCCAGCAAGTTAGTCTTGAATTGGGAACAGAATCTAATGTTTTCTGTTTCTCAGTCCTGCATTATAATTATTAAATTGCTACCTGAAATGTAACAGAAATGGAGGGCTAGGTTCTCACTTGCCGTAAAAACCAATCAGTCTCAGAAGCTATTAGGAAGGCTGAAGTCAGAGAGACCCCAGTGACTTACAGTATCAGAGTAGATGGTTCTGACTCCTTTCTTAAAATTCTTTGTTACAATTTATATGGATTGACTGTCTAAACTCAGTGCTATTTAAAACAAAAATGGGTAGTTGTAACACTGAGCTTTCTTTTTTTTACCTCCTTTGATTTTGAAAACAAATTGAAGGAGCGGTACAACTGTATAATGGCGTGATAAATCAGTCAATTTACATTTGGCAGAATAAAATTAGCATTGCCATCACTCCATAATAGGGCATGGCTATGACTATGGAATTGATTTCAGAGTAAGGTCGATCCATTACAATTTTGTTAATATTGAATTTTAAATAGGATGATGAATTGCTAATCAATGCAGTTAAAGAAGCAGCTTAAGAAAAAAATCCCTACTGTTTAATTTTTTTAATTGTGTCATTTGACTGGGCTTCCATATTAGGAAGTTCATGTAAAAAATATTACAATTACACTGTGGGCACTTGTACAATTCAAGGAAAACTCTCTGTTAGACTAAGAGAGAAATTTTTCACTCCTTTATATTCACTATAAATTTCCACCATTTTTAGTGCACTGTGGGCTTGCTCTGAAAAGATGGACCGGTGCTGTTGTGCTGTTTCATATCCTAAATAAAATAATCTAATAACAAATGGAAGGAAACTTGTGTTAATTCCTTCTTTGTACAAAATACCTTTCCATTTGTTTTTCTTAGTTGCGTGTACTTCTTATTCTAAGCTATAGATAGAGTTTAGATTTATGGGTTTCTCCTGAACCTGAAGGAGGTTCTAGTTAGAGGAATTTTGATCTTTTTCTTACTTCCAACTTCTGTCTCTTCTGGTAGAGAGACCATACCACCAGGCGTACCTCCATTGTGTCTCATCTCAGATATATGCTTAATCGAACAGATAAAGCTAAGGCACGCACATTCTTTCCTAGGAAATCTCTGTGATGATAGAAGTAGAGAAAATAAAAAATTGGATTCAGCCTGCTTATAGGCTGGGAACAGAGATCTCTTATCATGTGTATAAGTTACTGGAAATCCTTCTCACAAATCTGCACTATCTAGAAGAGAAATGGACATTCAGTAATTCAATGATGCTTCGTTCTGGTGACCAACATCTTTCCTTTATAGAAAAAGAGAACAGAAGCTACCTCTTATTAGAGTGAGAAGGAGTTTCAATTAAAAAATGAATATTTGGAAAATACTACTTTCCACATATCTTTATTTTAGCCATTATTTTCACAACTCCTGTAATCAAAGACCAAACACAGATGACAACAAAATGGCAGCTTGCAAAATTTCCAGAAAATTGAAATGAAATAAGTTGCTAAATCAAACTGAATTCATTAAGATGTAACTTTAAGAAGTACATATAATCTTTCTCTTCACCTACAAGATCCTCTTTAATATGGACAGGATAATAATTATTAATCATGTCTCCAATGAATCCCCACAATGAAACACTGCTCCGAAGTGAACAGAATATGTTCAGTCTCTTGGAAGAAATGTTGAATAGCACTAAACAAGCTTTTTGCTCATGCTGTGCAGTTTCATTAATATAAGTGGGAGTCTCAGAGATGTTCACTGACAACTGTTTGAGTGTTTTCTTGGGAAATACCGACACTCCTCAGAGAAGTGATGTGAAAATCCTTTGCTTGGGCAATTTTCCATAACCACTGGGTTATCCCACAAGCATTCTTCTGAAATCGGTTGAGGCATTCAGCACATGTGATAATAGACATGCCACCATCCTTTGTCAAATGTTCTTGAACTGAATCCAGCAAGCAGGCTTACCAAAATAAGGTACTGCTCAGCGTGAATAGGGATGACAAGATTTGGCTTCAGTATCATGGAAATATATTTGTCATTCTGATCTGCAAAGACATGAGAAAAAGTCTATTGCTGCTAAGGAGAACAGCCATTTTACTGTGAAGAACCCTGGCATTTAAACAATTCAGTGTGTTTTCAACCATCTTGTGCAGATATTCCCCGCCTCCCCCCAAATTTCACAACAATTTTTCCATGAAATGTGCCCTTTATTTCTAAAGCACTGAGATATATAAACCTATCATTTCCCATCACTGGAAAAAACAAACAAACAACACAAAAAGCATTGTTTTTTCAGTCCCGAAAATTATTATCTTTTACATCATATTTGCAAAAATATTTCCTACCACCACAACCCCCCAACTTGTACAATCAGTAGATTTTAATGATCTGCTTAGTGTACCAAGCTATTTACGGATCCTTAAAACAATCAGGTATCAGTTTCTACTCTGTCTACATGCTGTCTTTCAGTTCCTGCCATTGCATGTTTGAATAACTAATATTAGGATCATTCAGAATTACAGTCAGTTAATTTTTAATGTATCTATCTCTAGACAGAAAGTCATAAATCTAAACATAAAAAGTATATTTATAAAATATTCTGACTAGCAGTTTAGTAGATTGTAGGAAATAAAAGCTTCCATCTTTCTTCTGTATGCTAATGTAGCTGAAATCTGGATTCATACAATGAGGGGATCACACAGAAGAACTTGCTACTAGGGAAAATCTCATCATTGCTTTTGTAAATGCACTAAGTTTTTTCTAATCTTTGAGGTACTGAAAGTATCCTGATTCCCAGGTTTATATCAGCAAAGAATAAATGTCTGAATGTCCCTTTGTATGATGAGCTCCAATTAGGCACTGCAAATGACAATGGTGTGATAACAGTCCCAGAATTGGTGAGGCAACTCTTCAGCAGGGATTTGCAAACTCTTTCTGGGTTACTTAGCCACTCAGTCTTTTCACAACTTGTCTCAAAATATGACTCTCACTTCATCTTCTCTTTAGGGCTAAAGTCAGGCAAAGCTCCTGGTAATGTTTGTGAAGGTCAGTGCTTTGAATTTTTTCCATGTAATTGTAGATAATATTCTAGTTTTGGATGAAAAAATGCAAATATCTGAAAATCAGATGCAAATGTTTGGAGTTGTACTTAACTGGGAGTGAATTAATTTTATCCTGTGACACAGGCTTTCTTTCTGCTGGACACTCATCTTTCAGGTATGGTGATTTTTTTCTGCAATTAAACTGGGACAGATGCATAGACAGATAGATACATTGTCATATATTCCCGTATTCCTGGTGTCTAACAAAGAGCCATCCAGTCCCTTTAATCAGATAACCTGAGAACAGTAGATTAACTGGCCTTTAAACCTCAAAAGATGCCCAGACAGCATTTTTAATGGGAAAAATTATTTCTTCGCTATCAGGAAGGGGTGGACTGGTGCTTGAGGAACAGTATATGAAATAATGCATTCTTGGCCTATAGAATGAAAGGATTAATAGATGCAACAAACATTTTCTGTGACTAGAAACTGTAAACAGAGAAACAAATGCTTCTTGTTTAGTTTGAATTTATTTGTCATTGCTTCTACCTTTCCTACATGAGCTGTAGAAGTACAAAATCTCCGTGTAACCAATTAAAACAGGACCATGCTAACAAATCTATCCCTTTGGGTTACTCTCCAGTAGAGGTTGCTTCTTTACTAAATAAGCACTAAATTACTCCAGGAAAGTCAAGCACGTATTTCAGCAAGATGAAAGCATGAAAGTATCAGGAGAGATATTTCTTTAACATTTTAGTTAGAACTTTAGAAATTCTGCTCTCTTAGCCACTTGAAGTCATGCTTGGTGCTACGCCTGTCGCTTGCTGTGCTTTTCACTGCAGGAAATCCTGACTTTCAGCATCACGGGGATTAGACTATTAAAGGGGTTCTTTAGTAGTGCATTCAGGAATTATACAGCCTGGGACTTCAGGTCATTCTAATTCTGCAAAGACCTCCTAATGAAATTTTTTGATACAGCTTTGTCATCCAGGGTAAGAAATGAGTGAATTTTGCTTTGTTTCCTCACAATGTTTTAGTCCGTGCTCTTTGCTGCCGTTTTAACTAGCACATGTTTGGCAAGGAAAAGGACTATAGGGTTGGACTTGCTGTTCCCAGAAATTGGTAGTTTGCCTTTTTCCGACTCTTTTTTCAACAGTTGTAGTCCACATACCGAGGCCACACAGCTCTTTAATATTGTGCCATGGAGCAATTGGCTAAAGATATCTGCACAGATACATGCAAAATAATGCATTTGAAGTTCACTTTTGTTATGCAACATGGAGTGGGAGATCTGCCGAGGCAAAGGATTTTATTAACCTTTACATCTTGATGCTGAAGGTGCAGATCTGCAAGATTAGCCTGTTTTAGCGGTATTTTGGGACTTGCGTTGTTGGTTCTGCACCTGAAGTGCAAGAGGATACAAAAATGGGAGATATCAGTAGGATAATATTCAGGATTTCTAACCTTCTTCTGAAGAACAGAAAGTTATTTTAGGAATGCTTCCTTACAAAGTACAGATCATGTATATAGAAAAAGGACCATTCACTTTCGTTGAACGTATTATCTGAAAAAACTGATGCCTACATGAAGCAAGCAGAGGCTTATAGATAGGGACACTTTTTATTCCAGTTTGAGGAAATAATTCTTTCATTTGCTAAGTATTTTTTACACTAGTAGAGATGTCCAGTGTTACTGAACTGCAGTGAATTATACCAGGGATTTTGTAAACCGTAGCCTTTGTCAAATGAGAAACTTAGTACATGTTGTACCACTCAATGTTTTCTCCAATGGCTGATGTAGTATTTTGGATAAGTCTCCAGTGAAATAGAGTAACACCCTTTTGTTCAGAAAGTTGTCTAAACCAGGGAGCTTATGATCTTTATCAGCAACTTATTTGCATTTCTTTTGCTACAGTATCAGAGAGGGGGAAGAGACACAGAGAGAATGAAATAACAACAACAAAAAAAAGGTGTAGAGCTGTTTGGCAGAGGTTCTAAAGCAAAGCCTGAAGTGTATTTATGGTTATAATTTTGCACAGATCACTTGGTGCTCTAACACCATGCTGCTGATCACAACATAAATCACACTTTAATTTTAACCTTTGCAATTCATCAATAGTTTCAATATCAAATATAATTCAGCACTGACACTATTGGTTTACAGGTAAGTGGAATAAGAATGGAGGAGACTTAGTAATGGATTAGTTGGCCTGTCAACAGAGGCAGAAAGATTCATGTTGTCTTCTCTATGTTTCTATCACATGCACAAAGCTATAAATAATGGCAACAGCTAATCAGACACAAGAAAGATATATGCTGTCATTGAAAATCAGTTATTTGTACCATCTAAGCTTTAAGAATTTAGCCACTAAAAGGGAATCCATTTAATAAAAGAGCATTTTGCTGCTTGTTTTGCATAGACATATATATTTAAAAGATTTTCTTTTAAACATACAAAATTATTTTCTTTGGTCATGGTATAATAGTTCTGTTTCTGAATAAATGTTTATGTAACTCCGGAGAATTAGCAGTGTTTTGAGGAAAATAATATCTTATTTGGCCATTTTTTTTTCTTCTTTGAACATGGTAAGACTGGAATTTGACTTATTTTCCTGCTAAATGTAAAAATTCAAGATTTTTCTGCTGCGAGGTTTCTTAGTCTGATCTTGTTCATTCTGATACTGGAATATTAAAAAATGTCTAACCTCTAATTGTTCCAAGCTTGCAACAGCCCCCTGAATGCTCTCCTCCACTCTTAACCCAGCAAGTCAATGGGATGAAGAGGCAACTAAATCTGCATTTGGTGGTGGTGGTGGCAGTGGTGGTGGTGGTGATGGAACAGGGGCCTGCAGAGGCTGATGCATCTCTGTCTTTGCAGATATTCAAAATGTTACTGGATGTGACCACGAATAACCTGATGTAACTTCAAAGTTAGCCCTGCTTTGAGTGAGGGAGTGGATCAGATGACCTGCAGGGGTCCCTTCCTACCTAAATTATTCTATGATTCTATATGGTGACTTCTAGCTCTTGGTAAGATGTTTCATATTATCTCCTACTTTTTCCTCTCCTTTTATCCTAAACCTGTTTTTTTGAATCACATCCAACAGAAACACAAAAGCCCTTGAAGGCTCTACTTGGGATGAAAAGCCCTAAATACTCAGAGTCTTATTCTTCCTTTTCCTTATTCATTCTGTTGACTGAATTATTTCCATCATACTAAATCCCTATATGTAGCTACTTATTAAATGTTGATAATAATATTAATCTCCCTTGTGCTAAACTTTATACTCAGAATATTGAGACATACATTCTATTAAGTTTATGGTGTGTGGTATAATGTCAATATGCTGGAATGAAAAATACAGTGACAAATCATTCTGTGTTGATGTGTCTGTGAGCAAGCCTTCTTCCCTCTCCTTCCTCTTCCCAGGGGTTACAGGGGTTCCTGAGTAAATGCTAAAACTGTTTAGTAGCACACCGACACATGTACTTCAAAACAGTTTAAGATTTTTAAAAGAAATGGTTGGAAAGCTGCCAGTGCTGGGCATGGGGTACTTGTCTGCACTTGTGAGATTACAGAGTGTTAGCACTATGAAATGCACTTTGAGTTAGAATTTTCCTCTAATCAAAGTTATGTAAACACTGAAAATGTTTCTCTGTTTTACATGATTCATATAGATGTGGTGTTACTTCTAGGGAAATACCGAGAAAACTGTTGCTCTGTAGGAGTGTCCTAATATCTATGAGAAGTTTGTGTTTTGTTGGGGTTTTTTTGAGGGAGGGGTGGTGGTGTTGGGTTTGTTTTTTTTACTATACTTCAACATATATTTAATTGATGGACTAGGACTACTCTATAAAATGTCAACGTTGCCTTTTAGGAAAATCAGTCCTCTTAAAAATGCTTAGGTGTGTATGCAGTACATTATAACATTAAGGTTATATATTGACTGAAGAAAGTGAAAGGACTCCTTTAAAGACATACTCTTGTAGGAGGACATCACATGCAATTTATGATATATCATGAATTTTCATTTAACCAAAATACTGCTTCTTCCTTCCTTCCCTCCCTTCCTGAAATACTATACAAAATAAAGCAAAATTAACCCAGACCTAGATCTCCATAAATATTGCAAAAAAATCAAGTAAAATCAGAGTCTCCTAAGGAGCGATTATACATAAACTTTTGGGGTCTGACCTTAAAGTAGTAAAAAGGACATGGTATCAACACGGCCTTTGCATTTTCCAGAATTCATTGGCTTGTGTCACAGCATGGAATTAAACTTAGATGTTTGCCATTTTTTCTCCTGAAGAACTTTTTCTGAGTACTGTGTGATGTCTCTGGTGAAAAGGGACATATAATTTTGAAGGCAAAGTATGTTACAGTATCATTGACTACTATTATAATATTAGGATAGTAACGTGGAGCAAAAAGCAGTAGGACTAAAACTCTTAATTTCAGTTGAAATGATCTAGTATTAAATATTCCATCCTCATTCACGGATTTAAATGTAAAAATATAAAATGTGCAGCAATGATGGATAGAAAGGTACTTCAACCACAGTTTTTTTCCATGTACGGAATGTACCCTACAGATTCTGCTGACATCTGTAGGAGAGGTGCAATCACAGGTACAGATCAGAGTCTTTGTGAAGAAGAAATGGTGATAGGACAGAGTGCTTGGGCATGTAGAGATTACTGCCTCCTTGTCTTTATAGCAGACAAATATACCTGAAATGGACTTTCAGAAAGGATCTAAGCCGTGATTTTTAACTTTCAGTCCTCTCTGAATAAATTACTGCTTATGATAGGCTTCATTACTTTCTCAAAACCTGGCCATAATCAGAAGTAGGTAAAGAAGGAGTGCTTTTTATAATTTCTTTGGAGAAACACTACATACTCACCTCACAAAATAGTAATTGTACATCACTTTTCTCTGACATGTTATAGAAAAAAGAAAAGGCATTAGAGAGTAAGGTAAAGAGACGAATCTTGTTGAAACATTACATTCAAGCTAAAGGCTTATGTTAGAGGAAGACCATGCTTTATGCTCAGGAAAGCAGCTTAGTCCATGAATGGTGTATGAGAGTTGGAACATGGAAATTTGAGTTCAGAATCTCCTACAATACTTTGTGCAGGCAGTTTAAATTGTAGGTAATCAAGGACAGTCTCGGCCATATTCCTTAGTTAGTTATCACGGTGCTTAATGTGATAGATCTTGGGTAGGACCTACAGGTAAAATACAAATAATAATACATCTCAGTACTAGAACTTTTAATGTACAGTATTCTCTTATGTAAAAAGAGATCACAAATATCCCCAGAACATATTCTAAATATTCATGGATTGGTATAGGTACTGCAGTGTGAGAAATCTGCAGAGCTGGGACAGCTGTCAATTGTATTGTAAGGTGTTTTGTTTTTTTAAAAATCTTCACTAGAGGAGGGAAAAATGCTGATTCTTCTGGAATAACTCCAGTGCCAGCCACTTCTTATTGTTCAGTAGCAAGATTACCAACTCCTACATCTCTCTCTTTTTAAAAAGTCGCTGAAATCATCTCTGCTCCCAAAGACGAAACCGTAAATACCAGTGTGTTAGATAAAGTCAGTGCATCATTTTCCCTGTCATGTCCTACAGCATTTGCAGGTTTGGTTGGAAAGAGTTCAGATGGCAATTTCAGACTATCAACTCTAAAGCAGAGGTGTAGATCTTGTCAAGGCATTGAAAAGAAGCAGTAAGAAGTTGCTGAATGTACAAGAAAAGGATGGTTTATATTTGTGTTGCCTCTGTTCTATTACTTCTCCTCGACTTGCAATTGTAGTTTTTTAATTGCTACTCTTTGTTCTTTGAATCACCATTGTTATCTGGAACTGTTATATTTTTGCATCATCTTGAGATTAGCCCTCAAAAGCACAGCATTAATTTTTCCTTTCCTAACCATGAGCCATGCTTTTACCACTTACTGATCCTGTCATGGTGCGTGTCTCTCCATAAGCCCCATGCTAAAGAAGTGTCATTGTACCTGAGCAATGACAGTAGATATTAACCTATAATAAGGAAAATATCGATAGCTGTCATTATTCTTTAACTTGTTTTTGTTACCGATTGTTTTTGAAAGAATATTTGTGTTAAATGCAATGGAAAAGTCTGCTTCCATGTTCCCTAACATGTTATCAGCAATCACTACCCTAGCTTGTGGAACATTAAATCACTTGTGAAAGGTGGGAGATTAATAAGAGATATTTTAATCTTCTCTTCATTTATTGCAGTACAAACAATATGATGTGCAAGGGTGAAGGAAGGGAGGAAACAGGAGCTATTTTCTTTTTCTTGAGCTGCTTGCTAAATCTATCACTCCCTGAAAAGAAACTTCAGCAGAGTCAATGATAGTTAAGACCCTGACAGATTCAAATAAGTCAAGGGTCACATGTGCATCAATGTACCTCTTGAAAACTAGCTTCTAAATAAGTGCCAGCTCCAACAGTTTTAATGAGTTCCCACTGAAACGCACCCCAAAGTTCAGTGCCTGCAGAAATCCAAGGTGGTCCCGTAGCAGTGTGCCAGTAGCCTACACTGCACGGTGTGTGCTGGTACATATTAATAGCTCACACAGAAGTATTAACACAATCTCTTCCACCTTCTGCTCTGTATGAAATATATTTGTGCTGGATCTTGAATCAACATACTTGTGTTCAAAGCTCTGCTTGGCCTATGGAAGAATGGGTTTTAACTATTCCAAGTAACCAATTTTATTTATAAGGCTTCCAGCTGTTAAAAATCTATTTGGGACAATCCAGCTAGTCATTCTAGACCCTTGTATTGTGAATATTTAATTTCCCTTAGAGAAGGAGCAGCTTTGCTGCAGACTTGCTTGAAGATGGAGGGGCTATTCATACCAACAGAATAAGCAACTCAGAGCCCTAAAGTTGAGAAGTCACTTTTAAGCCCTGTCTGAAGCTAAGCTGCAGCCCTCTGGCCCATTAGTTTGCAGGAAGCTTCAGCAACATTGCCAACTTTACCCTGTTTCAGTACTCATAATCACAGTGGTACCATGTGTGTCCTAGGACTGATGTTTTTACAAAGCTCTGCAGTGGCAAGATAACTTATTTCTCTACCAGAAGGTGGTGGTTCTTTAACAGCCCTTATATCATCAACTGCCATCATAGCAGGGAGCCTTTTTCAGGCCCTTTAAAAGTAGTAAAACTTCTTTCTCTACCTCTCTCCATCTGCCAGCCATCTTCGGTTTTCTGTCCCCCGGTCTTTCTTTCCATAGCAGACAATCCCTGCCATTAAGACAAAGTACTCTCTTTCCCTAGATGGTAGAACTTGTAAAGAGAAAAAAAAGAAGAAAGAAAAAAAAAGGATGGAATATTTCTCTGCAAAGGGCACCTGTCTTTTACAAAGGATAAAATGTTGCCAGATGAGCTTAGCAACATTATTAATCAATCTGCAGACATCTTTCTTATTTTTTCCCTTTGTAGGAAAAATCTTTAGATGAAAACAATCCAGGCAGAGGAAGACATATAAACCTCTGCAACCTCAGATGGGGGGGTTTCTTCTCCTTCTCATTAAGTTAGCCCTACTGTCTCCAGTAGAAATTTCTTAGGGAAATTATATACCTTCTGTTTAAGGTATATATATACCTTTTTATACCAAAATGTAAGCTTTGAGTGTTTGTGGTTTTTTGTTGTTTAACAAAAGTTGCTTATTTCTTTGAAATAATAACAACATTTAATTGGCTGTTTGCTTCTGTCCAGATTCTTGATTGAAGAACATCACCTTTACTGACAGTTTCTACAAATGGCAGTGTTTTCCACGCAAAAAGACCCAGGCAAGTATCTGTTCTAATAATTTATTCTTTGCAGAGATTTACTTAGCTATTGGGAATTGTAGAGAAGTGCATATCAGTATACCAAAGCATTTTACAAACTCTGTAAGGTAGGGAACTAACACTTTATTGATGCTTATTTTAGAGTGACAGAAAAACTGAGTGATTCACCCAGATTCCCATGGCAAAGACTACCCTTCCTTTCCTGTACCGTCACTGTTTGGCTCCTATACACGTCCTCAGAAGGCGTATAACTGTAAAATTCTTCAATATGAATAGAAAATGCTTTCACTAGTGTGGGATTTTTCACTCTTTGTACTGCATTAATGAAAACTCCCACTGCCGCCAGGGGATTAGGATAGATGGATGCAGGATGCCATGGCAAAGCCAACCTTGTATGGAGACAGACACAGGATTTTATATCTAAGAGCCCCTTCCAAAGGTAGTTAAAATACCTTAATAAACAGAATGAAAATTCAGAGTGAAAACTAAAAAAAAAATCCTGAAATTTGCTTCAGAAATGGAAAATGAGTGGAGGGAAAAATCCCCATTTTGAAACAAAACAAAACTAACTAAACTTTTCCAGAAAGAAGATGACTCTGCCATAAGAGGTTAATTTGTCCACAGTCTTATTTTCTGCATCTGTAAAATAGAAAATATGTCATTCAAAGAAAGACAATGCCACTTACGTCAAAATAAATTATAGCACAGGCAGTAAGTAACAAATATGTAAAGTACTTTGAAACTATTGAGTGAGGTGGTGAAGAAAGAAACATTTGTGCATGGCAAAGACTGTTAATTTCTACTAGAACTGCTACTGAAATGATACTAGTGATGCTAGTAAAAAAATTAAAATGTTATATTTTCTTTTTTATTTCCATATTGTTTAGAAATTTTACTAATATCATCATAGACTCTATTCCTCGTTTGTAGTTCCTTTGAATGTATCACATTTGAAAGTGAAGCTGATAGTTAATAACTGTATGGGAAGTGTCTTGTTGACATCATTATCATTGAGAGCAATAAATAACAAAGTGAGTATCTGAATGTGTTAATTTCTTTCTTCTCCCACCTGTTGTGCTTATCAGTATAAGTAGCTCTTTCACAGTGGTTCCTAAAAGTCTGTTTTCATATAATCTATAGATGGGCAATGAGGGAGCAATAGCTTATTTTCAAACTATGTAAGAGGGAAGATAGGATCAGACACTTATAAATTTCCATCGAAACCTATTTAGATTTTTTAAATTTTCTTCTCCTTTCATAAGGCCACTAGAGAATAAAAATGGCCAGGAAAATCTTTGTGTTTCTTGTGGTCACGCTGCCATCAGAAATCCTTGACCAGTCCCTACCTCTCGTCCTGTTTACCACTGCCCTTGGTAACCAGAGAGCGAAGACTTCCAGAAAAAAGGCAAAATCAATAGGAAGTTTATCTGATTTTCAGTCAGATGCCTGCCACTGGGCACACATTCATTGTCTACCCGTCCTTCCCTTCTGATCAGTTAAATTAATGGTTGAGAGCTGAACTAAAGAAAAACCAAACAAGTTTTGTACTGGAAAAACTAGCATGAGGCATATTGCTGGCAAAGGGTAGAAAAAAGGAGGGTGTATAGAAAGATCTGGAGAGTTCAGGACATTGGATTAAGTCCAGGGATTTGTGGCTGAAAGTGAATAAATGCAAGGCATTTCTCTCAAGGGGCAGAAAAAAAGCATAACAAGCAGAAATAAAATACAGGAGAGCAGGACAGAGAGCAGCAATGCAGAAAAGATTCTGAGAGAGACAGCAGGTAACAAATTAAATATAAGTGAAATGTGAGGCTATTAGGGGAAAATGCCACAGCTATTTTGGAGTGCATTCCTCATGAGGAGAGAAAAGTGATAATACACATTCCCATAGCCTTACTGTGACTATAACTAGACTATTGTGTTTGTTGGGGGAGAACCACAATGAATTAATGGTGCTGATAAACTGGAGGTGTCCAAGCAAGAGGTACCTGTACATTTTCTCTGTTAACAGAGTCCTTGGAAGTCACTGTGGTTTACCAGTGATCTATGATGGCCAGAAGAGACTTAAAAGGGTGCTGCGATGCCAGGGAGAGTTTTGAGAGGGAAGATTCATTTAGCATCTGGACAGGTCTATGATAAAGGCCTTTTGCATTGCTATGTTGTGGCAGTAATTGACTCTTAAATTTGAGAGGCTATGGAACAACTTTCCTCCTTGCTGAAAAGGAAGTATGTGTCCAAAGGAATCATCAGAAATTCAAGAAGGAGCTGAATATCAGTGCAAATAGGTGATATTTTCTGCACTGCCCCAAATTTTCTCTTCTCCACAATTCATACAATTTCACAGCATCGTTGTCATATCCAGTGAAGGTATGAAAGCAAGTTTGTGTTAATCAGGAATCTAAAAGAAACATTTCATTTTCAGTGTGAATTCTGTCCTGCTTTGCTAATACACATGGAAGATTTCAAGTTAGGGAAATGGAAGATAATTTTAGGACTTTTCATAATTCCTTGGTGTGCATCAGAGATGATTCAGTCTGTCAGACAGATCCGCTCCATAATATCTGCAATTTCATGACATTTCAGATTATTTTCTAGTATAATTAATATTTTCATCTCGAATACTTTTAAAAGATTTCATAAATAGTTAATGGATGTCAACAAAGTGTTAATTGATGCAGAGACCAAGTAATGGGTTATGCAGGTTAACAAGTAACATACAATCCCTGGCTTAAAATAAACTATTCTTTAAAAAGCTGGAGTACTTGCTATTGTGTTCTGTAACAAATGTGTTAAAAAATTTCTTGCTCTCAATTAAGCATTCAGAAAAATGAATCTCAAATCCTTTAATATATCTTAATTTAAAATCAAACTAATGTCTAAATTGTTCTTACATTTTCCATTTTACCTTTCTATGTTCTTTGAGACTGGCCTCCTTTCCCTTTGCTTTTTAGTCTATGCCTCTTCTCTCATCAACATTATTCCAAAAACTCAAAGTGCAAGAGTTGGGGGGAAAAAAATCTAAGAAAAAAAATCTTTGTATCAATAAAAGGTGAAGGGTTCTAAATCTTCCAGTCATATTGGAAGTCACCTTCTAGGCAAGCTACAGTCATTTTTTCATTAGGAATTGTAATTTTTAAAGACATTGCACTGATAGGATCAGTTAGTGACTTCAGTTGGTTCAGATATCTCAATATATTTCTGGTTTCAAGTTTATAATTATACTGAAAAATGCAGTAACATTCAGTTGCATGATAGATTATACTGTTATGTGTTATAAATTCAATATTCTTCAATAGCATTCATTTTTTACAGTCCTTTGAAAAGGAAGAGGGTGATGAAGTCTACAATACACTGCTTTTTTTCAGCCTTCTTAGTTCTTAGTCCATGAGGCAAAATGTTTTTAAAATTACCTTGTAGATACTTTCTAAAATCCTCTCTCACATTTGTTTTCCATTTGAATCATACTTTTATTGCCATGAAATAAATAAATACATTCATATTATGCATATAACTCTACAATTTCCTTTGAAGTATTTCTTACAGGCTAAAAGGCTTTCATAGGGGATGTCTCAATTTTTACAAATTTTCACTAGAGCTACATTGTACTGTTATATTATTTTCTCATACTGTTGTTTTTTTGTTTTTTTTTTTGGGGGGGAGGGGGAGGGTTTGTTTAATAAACATTAATTCTTGGTGATTTAGTTTGGGACATAAGTGAGACAACACTTTTTACCAGAGCAGTTAATTCATCATTCTTCATTCCAAAGAGCAGTAATATAATAAATTATTAAAACAGATTTTGTGCATCTGTGACTATGTGCACATGGGAGAGGGAAGGAAACTTTTAAAATCTTTGTTATTCTTCTGATCAATGCCTAATTTCACTGTTCATCCACTTGCCCTTGAAGACTCAGTCCATCAGTCTTTTGAATTATTTGTTAGCAATTGTTCCTCCTCTGGAAGATCTAGACACTATCCAAATGTGAAATGGGGGGCCTTACTCCCCAAAAGTGTACAGAGCTCAGCTGTTGCTGCCGTCATTGCTGTGAGAACAAGATAAGGACAGCAATAGTCAAGTGGGGGTGTTCAGATCAGACTACAAAATCTCCTGCAAAAGTAGAATAGTTTTGCCTGAACTGAACTCCAGATTGCTACCACCACCATCTGGGTAGCTTAACGCAGACTTGAGGATCTCTACATTATACTGTAGTAGTCTTTCCACTGGTATTTTGTTATCTTTTTCTCCAGGATTTCCATTGGTTTTGATAGGCATTAAATCAGCTTCTTGCTGTTTCCCTTTGTATGCTGATTCTTTAAAAATGTTGAGTCAGGATCAGGGGGCTGATCTTGATGGAGCATTACACCCCACCGGCTTCATCTTCATCCTTTGCTTAATGTCTTCCTAATAGTTTGTTTCTCAAGCATTTCCTCGTAGACATACTGTCACCTGGCTGCTCTGATGCTGGGATAATGGGGCCAGTAGCCTAG
>NW_008795378.1:363463-364923 GCF_000699145.1 Aptenodytes forsteri | reverse complement strand
GGGGGGCTGCTGCTCAGGGACTGGCTGGGCATCGGTCGGCGGATGGTGAGCATGTGCACTGTGCACCACTTGCTTTGTGTATTATTATTTCATATTATTATAATCATTTTATTTCACTTATTAAACTGTTTTTATCTCAACCCACGAGTTTTCTCACTTAGAGAGATCTAAGCTGTCCCTATTGGAAGAAATTTCTGATTAATATTTGTTTTTATTCAGGAGACGTTTGCTTCATAAAATTAGTTGACATTTAAAATTCAATCAGTTATAATCTCACCGCGAATTTTGTGCTAGCAGAATCAAGCACAAGCAGTGTACAATAGTTAAATCATAAAACAATTAGGAATAATAGCTCCTTTAGGTAATAATACTGTTAAATAAAATTAAGCTTTATATTAATTGTTTCAGATGTTTCTAACTGACAACTATTTCGAGTCAAATTTCAACACACTTTCAGCTCAAATTTTGCATGTTAGGAATAGGTTGTTTAACATACAATGAACAGTTAGTTTCTAATCTCTGGATGTTTTATCCATGTGATTCACTTGCTTGGTTCTTTTGTGCTTTTTTGTGGAAAAAATATTCTGACTGAATATGCCAGGAAAGATCTGGCATAATGTGACATAATGTGAAAAACATAATAATATAGTAATGTTAAATGAAGGAAAGTGAGAAAGAAGTTAATGCCTTATTTTAAATTTTGAAAATGGGCATGTATTTGTGAATAGGCAGGGAACTGTTATAGAGTACTGTATATATCTGAACAAGGAGTCCTCTGTGACAGAAACTTTGCTTGATCAAAGCTGGGATTTCTTTCATTTTTTTCAATAGCCAGTACACAGAAAGCAACCAGTGTATTTCTTTAAATGCTGCATCTTGAAAAAGTAGTAGTTGTACATTGAAACCATCTTGAATGTTTCCCCAACTATCTATTGGGAGCAAAGAACTAAGAGAGGAATATAAGAACTTTAAATTGAATGAATCCTGTAGTTAAAGGTTTTGTAAACATCCTTACTTTGTAGGTTCTTATGTGCTCCATAGAGAGTATTACCACCTGAGTCAAGGCAATATCAAGGCAAAATATTTTTTACTGGAAATCATATATTTTTCTTTTCACCAAAAAAAAAAAAATCCTTCTGCAAAAAATGTTCTTATTTTTTCCCCAAATATCAATAAGTTTTTTGACTTGGGGACTTTTTTAAATTCTTTTTTGAATTAAATATTAAATGCAATTTTTATAGGTTTGGCTTTATTTTTCCCCCTGGCAAATCTCAGTTTTACCAGCTTGCCAGAAGAGTTAATCCTTTTTTCCTCTTCTGTTAGTTCTTTACCTTCTATGTTTCCTTCAGAGCTGATGAACTTGAATTTGAGTACAATAACCAAGCTCATTCACAGTTTGAACTCATAACATTTATGACATGATTAAACAAAAGAAAAAAACACCGCCCCCCCCCCCATAA
>NW_008795378.1:320878-363218 GCF_000699145.1 Aptenodytes forsteri | reverse complement strand
CACAGAAAAAGAAAAAAAAAAAAACCACCCCCCCCCCCCCCCAATAACTTAGCAGCCCCATTGCCTTATACTGTAGGTACATTTCAGGAGCATTGAATGTAATCCCGATGAGACTGTAAAGGCCTCCTGGAGCTGTTGGAATCTGCCTTAATAATACTGGGTAAATGTCTGTGTCTTGAAAATGTTTTACAACAAATTCCATTATAATTTTAAAAGAATCACCTGTCTCTATCACAGTCTATAATGACGTGTCTCTCTGAAGACCCCTTGTCAGCTTTTTGATTTGTCATACCACCTTCTAACATGGCATTATTGCTGAAGGAGTCATCACATTATAATATAATGAGGTAACATTCTCATCAAGTTAAACTCTCGTGCATCAACATCTCTGGGAGATGATGAAGGCTTTTTAAAGCTTCTCGCTGTGACCTTGGAAGAACTGTCTAGTGCTTCTGCATATCCAAATTTCTGCGGACACTGAAACCTTTCTGGGGACAGTTTTAACAACTGCTTACATATATTACTATGACAGACTAGGCAGAACTGTAAAGATGTATTATCTTCTCAGGTTCTATCACAGCAGGTGTCACCTGTAGGAAATCTCTTCAAAAATAAAATTACATAATGAAGGAAAGGGGCGGGGGGGAGGAGAAAGTTTGCATAATTACACCAAGTGAGAACAATCAGCTAATCTTAGTGATAAGCAGATTTTGGGCTTAAGCCAAATTGTAGCGCAGAAACAGCTTTAGTGCACTGACAGGTCATGTCTTTTGTCAGTAGAGGAGAGGTAAGTATAACCCTCGTTTTTTTAATGTTCCTTCACAGTCCTGCCCAAGGCTGGGAGCCAGAGAGGATGCTAAACTGCTCCAGTTGCAAGGAGATGCAGCCTGAGCTGTGACGGGAAAAACTGCTTCTGACTTCTGAGGCTCCCTTCTCTCTCCCCATCAGTATGCAGCTCATGGAGAAATCTGTAAGAGTAACACTGTGATTGAATTAGAGATATGGAAGTTGAAGGTTTCTTTTAAAAGGGAAAGATGTATTACAAAACTGTAAAATAACCATAGGGTTACCATTCTCTGGCCTTTTCTCTTTCCTCTTGGAACAATTTGACTAGCTGTTTTTCCTTGCCTATTTTTGTCAGATCTGAGGTGCCTATTAGTAAATACAAATCTATTTAAAATACACATATGCCTCTGAATAGACCTTGAGCATGAAAGTGAATCTTACCCTTTCTACAAGCCCTTCTATGTAATAAATCATATGCAGGCCCCAGGCAGGCACTAAAATATGTGTGAGGCATTGGACATGTCTCGTTCAATTTGTGTTAAAATTTAGAGACAAAATCTACCTGGGTAGAGCATCCATTGGGCCAGGTTTTAGATGGACTTTTTAAAGTTTTGCTGGAAGCAGGCTTTGACAAAGCACAAGATTCAACATTAAGTATTGTTCTCACATCTCTGTAACTTGGATTTTTACTATATATAATCAACCTAAATCCCATGTAGCTATTTCTCTTCTAGGTAGAATTGTTATTTATACTATGAGACGAGCTAAATATATTGCTAGCCATTTGAAAGAAAGGTAGCCAAAAAAAAATAGAAAGGTGACATTATGGAAAATGCAAGCACAGTATATTATGATGACTGTTGAAAAGAAAATCCAGGGAACAGGTGAAATTGTTCATTATCAAGAAACAAATCTCATGCACTTTGAGTACAGCTATTACCACTTGCACAAAATAGGTGATAAAGTGAAATATGAAGAATCATAGACCCATCAGCCTCCTGTCTAAAGCACATAATGTCTCACTTTCACTGAAGTAAATGGTACAATGTATTAATGGTGTTTAGTCAACCAAAAGAACCGGTGGACTTTCGGTCAGGTTCTCCAGTCACTTTTATGTGAGGAGTGAAATACTGTTTTCAAAAGTTTGAAAGAGACATATCTTGGCAATCCCTAGAAATAGTTTCTCTGCTAAGCTGTGCTGTGATTTATATGAATTGATATCAGTCTGCCTTCACTGTGAAATTAAATACTACTAGTCCCAAGATATTCGGGTAACTTTTATTCTTAATTTTCTTTTTATAACTGTAGTGAGTACATTTAAAAGTGGAACAGTCGTTCAAATTTTTCACAGAAAGTACAATTATAGATTTTTCTCTCCTTTAGTCCTTAGTGTTTTTTTTGCCTTTTCTCATAATAAAAGCTGACTACTTCCTTTCTTCATCAAACAGCTGTATATCTGCCTTTCAGATGAATTGTGCCATGCTTATTTAGGCAAACATGTAGAAAATAACTATCTGCAGTCCTGCTTTTCCACCTGTGAGTATTCCAAGAATCTTGAAAAAAGAAAACTTGTAACAGATATGTGTTTAATAACAGCCTATAGTAAGATTTATCATGTCTGGATGTGTGTGGGTTTGGGTTTTTTTGCTGGTTTTTTTCTGTTGTTTGGTTGTTGTTGTTGTGGTTGTTTGTTGGGGTTTTTGGGGGTTTGGGGAGGGTTTGGGGGGAGGGGTGTATCCAGTGAAGAAACAACTGACAACACCACCCTTGAACTAATGAATTCTCTATAAGGATAAAATGCTGCATTTTTTTTTTTTAATAGTCTAATGATGTACAAATCCTCCACTACATATTTCTCAGAGCAGGGGAAAAATAACTGAAATTGTATCTCTGTACCATATTGCAGAGACCTAGTGCTGTGTTGTGAGATTTTGCTCAACAACAGGATTTGAATTAGAAGCTGGAATGCTTTAAAAGTGTGAAAGATGATTTTTGCGTTAGTGGAAGATACATCAGGACGGTTTATCAGCTTATCTCTGATATATTGGCATATACATAACTTTTGTGGCTCTATAAGAAAGCCACAGTAAAATTGCATGTTTGGCACTGAGATAATCTGAGACAAAACAATTGGAAAGTAGCATTCTTCTTCAAATATTTCATAGTGCTATTGTTTTAATATCATGAAGCAAATTGTACAATGTCATATTAAGCCAAATGAAGTCTGACATTCTGAGATATTCCAGTTTTCCAAAGCCATACTTATAGGACTGGGCAGAAACACTTTCATAAATCCTTGCAGGAATGCTTCTCTTTCTTGGAAGAACAGCCATCAAATTCAGGCTGTATCTTTCATTTATACTTTAAATGGATGCAGTTCAAGCGTTTTTCTTGTAGGTTTTCATGTATAATTTTCAAAGCCAGATATCATTATAAACAATTGGGTTTTATTTTTTTTAAATTAAACTTTGTGCATAAATAAAAAAAGCTGGAGAAGAATAACCTTTAGCTAAATCTAACCAAAGGCTAGATTTTAAACCTGTTACTAAATTGATGATAAAATGTAGGGCTCGAAGACAGTGTAAGAAGCCAGTGAGTTTTTCCTCTTGCCCGAAGGCAGGATCAGCTTTCCTGACATATTTCTGATGAATGTTTATTGAATCTCAGTCCCTAAATACCGCCATTAGGGTCCCTGCGCCTTACAGAGGAGAGACTGACTCCTCAAGTACCTCACTTATATGCAGTGCAACAAACAGCTGTTACGATTAGCATAGCAATAACCTCATATCTTCACAAACGTCCTGTTAATTCAAAGAACTGATCTTTTTGAGTTATACAAGATACTCAGAAATGTAGGTTGCATTGCAATATTCCTAAATATAAGCTTCAAAATGTATTTTCTGTCAGTCAGCATTATATACTTGAGTAAAAAAGGAAACTGATGGTGAATGCCTGATTTGACTAGACATGTCTCATGACTTTTGCATCTGAAGGTAGAAAGTCTTTCCATCTTTATTTGTGAACTATTCACCAAGGGCAAAGACTATCCCAGCAAAAATGATTAAATAATTTTGGAGTAATGTCTGAGAACTTTACAGCTCATTGGAAAATGTTTTGTGAACAGAAAATGACATTATCTTTATGAAAAAAAATCACTTCCCTTGGTATCTCTGTCACCCCACACCAAACAAAAAACAACAGGAGAGTAGCATTGATAAGTTGCTGTGAAACTTGAAATGAATAACCTAGAGATGGATTAAAACTCTTGGTAAGGAGTGCTTCATCTTCTGTGCTCTATCTTGAGATGCAGCTGGGAAAGAAATGTTCTCTTTGAAGCCTTCGTGAAAATGGTAGGTTTCAAATAATCTGTAATTACCTAAAATGTCATGATCTAACACATGTGTTTTCTACAATTTTCAAAGCAAAGGGCAGACATATCCACCCAAGGTTTAGTCAAGAAAGGAATGCTATCTGCAAGATATGCTTTAATTATAGTACTCTGTTATGAGAAAGTTTTCCACTGGAAGGATTTAATTTTTGATATTTTTTTTTTTTTAAATAAAAAAGAGCAAGTTTATTACCAGCAATGAGTTAGCAAATACAAAGACTTCTGCCACTGATAACAAAGAAAACTCATCTGATGTCACTCATTTGTTCTGTAAACACTACAGAAACACGTATTTCTTCACAGAACAGTTAGTGAAGCACAGCTTAATTTTTACTAGAATAATGGACAGTTACATTTTGGGGGGTTTTTTGGTTTGTTTGGGGTTTTTTTGTTTGTCTGTTTTTGTTTTTTGAAACTCGCTGCATACAAAGACTCTTCTGAACCCATTACATTACATACAATAAATCACTATCTCATGGTCTTCATATAGCAACAAATTAAAATAACTATGAATACTGCACCTGATTATTTAAATTAGTAAAGCTTTTAACAGTCACCTACTGAAGTGTGCTAGAAATGACTAGCAGAAAAAAGGGGGGGGGGGGGGGAGGGGGGGGGGGGAAGGTCTCAAGTAAAGGGGGGATCCAGCAGCTTGCAGAGATAACTATTATAATTAAAGTTAAGGTGAATTTGTCTTGAATTCAAATAGGATATAGTTTTGTGTTATTCACCAAGTGGTCATTAGTATAGCAGTATTTGCACTCATTTTTGCAGTCCTGCAAGATTTGTAAAGTATAGTACTTAAAAATGACTGAGAGGTGATATTTTTCATCTATCTGAAACCCAATAGGACCTTTTCATATGGCAGAAGCAACTAGCATTCATCAGGGCCATAGGTGCAGCACTGACTTGGAGGTTATCTAATGAATCATTGCTAATACTTTCTCCAAGGATTTGGTAGCCTTGGAAGGTTTCACTGCAGAAATTGTTCTTTTTGTGAGATACAGTGAGATCACAGCACTGGGTAACATAAATAATTGTATGTCTGGTTCGCATCTAGCCCTCTCATAATCCATGACTATTTTGACACTGCGGAAGCATACCATTTATAACAATATATCAGCTCTGTTTCTGCAAACAAGTGTGTATTAAGCTCACATTCTGTATTTGCTCAATTTGCTTGGCTTCAGACTGGAGTAGGGAACCTGTTATAAAACACCTGCAGTAGCTGTCTGGTAAATAGCATAATTTGTTACATAGCAGATAGAGGAAAAAGGGAGGTTTACGGTGGAGAGCTATATCAATAAGTGCTTTGGTTTCAATCACAAGTGCATCGCTTTTTTATTTCTTCACTTAAGGTGATAATGAAGAATGATGGCCTCGTGACTAGACCTAAGCTTTTAACTTTGTTGCAGCTCTGGGGGCTTTAATGTTTTTCAAAAAGCAATCAATCAAGTGCCAAAAACTGTCTAGCTAATTACCTCTGAGACTTTCTAAAACTCTCCATTCTTTCCTCATAGAAATGTAGTATTTATAAATTGCTTTGTTGAAGCACAAACTAGGTTTTGGCCTATTCTCTCCACCTTTCTTTGCTTCTGCTCTGTACTTATGGAAGTGATAATGTTGTGAATCTCAGCATTTGACAATGTTTCCTTCTATCTGAAATTACCATCACTGTTTCCTCCTGAACATTTCTGGAAAAACATATTTATCTCATGATATAAGATTAACAAGAATATCCAAGTTGTGAGTATCTCAGGGAGGGAACCTAAGAAAGTGTAACTGACGAAGACCCAGTCACCCAGAGAACTAATGTCACCCAGGACCCAGTGAGATGGATAGCAACAATGATTTATTTGACTAAATTTGAGATTTCTTTGAATTATCTGTTAACCTAGAAGTCAGAGGTGTTTCAAACAAAACAACCTCGAATCAAGGAAGAAAAAGGTGTGGGGGGGAAGCTGAAAGGGACATCTGGAGGTCTTGCAGTTCAACCTGCTGCCTCAGGTAGGGCAAACTTCAGTGCTAAATCAGGGAGCTCAGGGCTTTCTTTGGGCAACCTATTCCAATGCTCAAACACTGTCACAGTGAAGAGGTTTTTTTTTTTTCCTTATTTCCTTGTCTACCTGCTCAATAACTATCTGCAATTGAGGTAGCATGGACTTTCTGTGCAAAGATCTCGGTAAGAGGCCAAATACCAGGAACAGTGCTCTTAAGGGTGAGCTACACAAGATGCTGTTTTACATCTTTATGTTTTGGTTCAGATACTTGAACTTATTGGTCTTTTTTTCTAGTACCTTCAAGCACTTTTGCATCCCATAGAGAGAATATTTATGAATGTCTCTGTCTTGACCAAAATGAAAATGCATAATAAAAAAAAAAAAGCTCTAAATATATGCGGCTAAGCTTCACTCAGTTCATTTTGGGAGCTAGTATCTGTAAACAAAACAACATTATCTTTAACTTCAGTGGAACAGATAAATGACAAGCCTAAAATTTCAATCTTGAAGTGGTATTCACACTTGCAAAGTCTAACCAGTGGCTCCAGTTATGAGAAACTATTTGACTAGAAGGTGATCATGGGCCAAGAGACACCACTGTTAAAAAGCTTTCATTTCATAGAAAGAATCCACCAAGGCAGAAACAAAACTAAGATAAAAGCGTACGAGGTAAGGCTCTTCAGGAAACCCCATCATTCTGTTGGGTTAGCCGGACAGCAGGCAAGAAGACCCTTGCAAGCACGCGGAATGGAGCTGCGTACAAAAGAGGATCATATATCAAAGCAGCCAAAGTATAATTTCCATATTACTGATAAGAAAAACTCTCCAAAATGTAATGAAATCATTCTGGACTCAAAACCATCACCCAAAAAGCAAAAAATGCAGTATATAAGCCAAAAAAAGGACTCCAGTTATTAGAGGTTTTGTGAATATTTATGACTTAGATGAAGAATCCTCCAACACTAAGAAAAACAATCCAGTTTCTGAAAGGGAAACATACACTGACACAAATACTTCAGAAGGAGTTAAGTGTCTCACTTGATGTAAAAATGTACCAGCACTACATATGTCACGAGTAGAAGATGCAGCAGATAAAAGGGAAGACAATGTTCCAAACGGGAAGCTGACTGCGACTGACTTGCTCGAGTCCTCCCAAACTGCAAACCAATGTCTCCATCAGAATTTTTTTTTTCTGTTCCATACTTAGAAAGAGACTGTGTATGTGGAACAAGTACATAGACACATAATATCACACAGTAAGGGCATATATTAATCTTAAGCCACTAATGTAACTGCTCTCTATAGCCACATAACAAAAACATGGGTAAGGCAATGAATATGTAAACAGTTTACAGTGTGCATATAGAAAGTCTTTATATAGATTATTAATGTGATACAAGGTAAAAGAGAGTCTCCATAGGAGATTTAATGTGACATCTGAGAACATAAAGAATTTCTGCTTGCTCCATTACAAAAGCCAGTACTCCAAACCTGTTGGACTTCTAATTCTCTTCCAAACAGAAAAATATTTTGAAATGTCAGCATATTTTACAGAACTGTTCTAGGAAGCAATACTTAAATTTTTATACAAAGACTAGCTGTTTCTTCCTGTTTATGAGTTTTAAATATTCAGCTGTTTGTCAAACTACTGGGCTGTACAGCTGCATCTACTTTTTTTTTAACCATAAGGATATTTACTGCACTAGGCTCTTAGAGCTGAATTTTTGTATAATTCTACAAACGCTGAACATTAAACAGGTCATAGGATAATTCAGATTGGAAGGGACCCAATGAGGACATTTAGTCCAAACTCTTGCTTAGAATAATTAGTGTATGCATTTTCTTCTCAGTCTAAATATTAGTGGGAAAATTCTGATATTTCTGCTTTATATTTTTTCCAAACTCAACATTGTACTACACAAACAGTTCTGAAATCACAAGTGAGCAGTAAAAAACCCCCTGAGATTTCTTTTTTGTTAATACTTTCAATATATGTAATACTTTTTGTGACAGTGAAACTTAAAATGATGAAAAGTTTGAAGTTTATCATTAATTTAAATACAATGAAGTAAACGCACGGTATGTAATCATATGAGCTAGTTTTTTCCGGGTAAATTGAAGTATAACTCCAATGTTCTTTGAACATCAACAAAATCAGGAAATGATTGCAACTGGCATTTATAATAAGCACTAGTTATGGTTGATGTATGAGATAATTATAATGCTTTGCAGGAAAATTTAATAAATCCCAGAACAGTTATTCTGCAAAATCTATTTTTATGGAAATTAGGGTATGAATTTCACGTCTATTATAGCAAGAGGGCTATACAGGCAATTCTGACAACCTCAATCAAAAGCAGTGTCCACTCCTAAAAGGTATCTGTTTCTGAAATTTTGTACACACAAAATAACAGGTGTTCTATTTTCTGAAATGAATGGTTTAATATTAAAATATGAAAATCTTCATAATTTACACAGCTTGATGAATTTTTACAAGAGGCATGCACCTGTTTTGACACAGAGGTTAAAAGACTGAATAAATTGTGGTGGATGTAGTTTAATATTTTGGGAATCAATAACGTACCAAGAGTTCTAGTTTGAGTTAAACTCCTGATATTTGTAGCATCCCAAGACTAACCAAGGCTTTGGATGCATGTGGTTGTACTAGATATGAGTTATAATGAGCAACGCCGTAATTTTAATTCTACAGTTAAATTGAAAAATCCCTGTTATTGTTTTTAGAAGAAGTTAGTAAACTGGAGTTATTTCTGATTTACACAGCCCAAGGGTGGAAAGCTCGTTCTCTATCTTCCATTTACAATTCTTTAACTTTTATGGATATGAAAAGCAAAAGACAGAATATCCCCTAGAGAGATGACAGGTGATTGTGAGAATAACCTGTCATTTCTAATCTTGGTTTTAAAGTGTTTCTTGAATGCTTCAGGTCCTTTTTGCCTGGGAATGCTCTTCAAGTTTTCATCTCTAAAAGATGATAGAAAGCTATTAATATGACTTCATGCTTGTCTGAGTTCCCCAAGGACAAGCTTTCAGTATTAGATATCTAAGATAGGCATCTATAATCCATTTTGCATCAACTAGGACAGCATCTGCACATTTACAAAAGTTATAACCAGTAGGTAACTTGATGCAGATGCCTAATTTTAAGTACTGTAGCAAACAGTTCTGGAAAACATCCCAGTTCTCAAAAAGTCACATAAACATGTGCTTAACCTTGGACATAAGGTTCCTCTGAAACCATACAACTAGTGAATTGCTCACGTACTTTCTGGAGTCAGAGTTGATTTAGAAACTTAGAAGGAGATCACGCGAATTAGCTAAATCTCAGTCTTGAGAACTGTCAGTAATCTGCCATTTTAGCTACTAGTACTTCAGTTGTAATTTCTATCACTAATATGTTAGGACTTCTTAACATAGAGGAAAGAAGAGTAGAAAATACCCTGCAAGAAAGAATACTGGCAGACAGAACAACTTCTTTAGCAATCTGCTTGTTATTGTGTTAGTAGATATGCCAGTAGAAACAAGCTTTCAGCTAAAATTTCTGGTTGATCCCAGCTGCAGTTTAAGCTCAGCTTGCAACATGTTTTCTTCCTCTTTAAAAATTTTTCAATTCAGCCATCTTGCCCAACATTTCTTATTCACACTGTTGACTCAGGTGTCCTAGTCTCCCTGACATGGTAGCAACATTTTTGTTCTATCCAATAAAGAAGTAGAATCATAAAACATAATGTGGAACTTTATTAAATCTTTGCATAAGATCCTCAGTTTTTGATTCAGAGAAGCTAACAGGCTCTCTTCACTCAGGTCTTGAAGGTATTAATTCCCTTTGAGTCCCTCTAAGCCTTTTGTTAGAATTCCTCTTCTGTACCTGCTTCTTTGAGGAAAGCCATTTCCCTACAGAATAAGAAATTTCCAAATGAAAAGTGATATGAATCTTTGAGGAGCCAAGTGACTACCACATGAAAAGAAAATAATAGGATATATTTTATCTGGATTGAGAAGCATCTGCCAAGTACATCTCAGAGGAGCTGTCTGTTAAGAAGAGTTTAGAATAGATTGTTTACCCCATTAAATATCAGCAGAAACTCTACTTTTGCATTGATTTCCTCCATCTATATTCTCAGCTGGGAAAGCATAAAAACATTTTAGAGAAAAACAAGAATATATTATAGAGCGATGCAGCAACTGGAGGGAAAAATAGGCTTGTATTGGTAAGAGTATCAAATTATTTTCTGTCCCATTTCTACACTCTCCTGGTCTTTTTCCTACCTAGTGTTTACAATTAGAGAGAAGGATTAGGGTCTAGATACAAAGCCTATTGCCACTAACTGGGAATTCTTTTCTCAACAAGGTTGAAATCCAGCCCGTGAATACAGCTTTATCCAAGAAGGGAAATAAAGACCCAGACTGCATTTGGGTTTAGGGTTTTTATTTCTTGGTTTGTTTTGGATTTGTTTGTGGGGTTGTTTATTTTGGCTAATAACATAGATTCTCAATTCCTCAAAAATTTGAGCATCTATTAAGTAGACAGACCAATCAAATTAGGCACATGTTTAACCATCTTGATAAACTGAGGCCTTTGTTGATAGTAGGAACTCCTGAAGGCCTGTGAGAAGAAATTAAAGCTGGGGCATTCCAAAGAGCAGTATCCTTGTATTAGCATAATGTCTACATAGAAAATATTGATGACAGCCTGGTAAAAGAAACTGGGTTTCTTACATTTTAATTTCTTCATTAGATTTTTAATTTATTTCAATTCAAAGGGTTTAACTCCTTTTTTTTTTTTTTTTCTTTCAAGAACCTTTTGAAAAGTTCACAGAACCACTACAGAATTAAAACAGTTTGGTGGGTGCTATAGCATACATTATCTCAAAGATATTATTTGGGCAGGAACAGCTTTTAAAACTTAATCACCTAACCAGCATGCAATCCTAATTGATCTCTCCCTCTAGGACTGCTACATTTTCTTGACCTTTTAATAACTGATGGCTTGACAGAAAAGATTGTTCAGATAGCTTCTTAAAAGTCAAAAGAAGATCTGAGATATATTTGCAAGATCTGAAGAAGACATACCTAAAACAAGTTGTGGCCTTGTGAAGTTCTGATATCCTTGTTCTTCCCACGTGTTGCAGTAACTCTTCCAAGGACAGAAGTTGGGCTGAATTGTTCTGCATTTGAGGAAACTCATTTGAGAGATATCAGTCACCTACTGCTCCCTCTGTCTGTGATTGTCGGTTATTTAGTTTAAATACTTTTAAAGAGAAAATAAAGTCTGTGTCTATTTCAAGTTCAGGTATCTATGGCTGCTAAACACATATGCAGGAACAAGTAGATAGTAAAGTCTTCTCCCTGCCCTGTCTCTTGTACTAAACCCTTTCTAACTGTTGAGTTTCAGATCTTTTCTTCAAGAGTTTGTAAATTAAGGTTGTTTTTTCTTCAATTTCTTCTTTTAGGTTTCTTTAATTAGCTTCATTTTTTCATTAGCTTCATTCTCACACTCTGCCTGTGTATTCTGTATAATATCTAGGTTTAACTCTAAATTTACACTGTATGGGTAATGCTTTTTTTTAAATAAATTATTGAAGTCTTAGAAATTACTTCAGCAAAGTTGCTGTTGCTTCTGCCAGCAGTGATGTGGCCCCATGAGTGAAGGTTAGGATTGGATAACATCTGCACTGCCTCCTTCATTCTTGCTTACGTACCCAAAGACAGCTGTCTCTTCTAGCAGCCAGTCATGTATGTAATTGTAGTTCTGATCGGTTGAAGCCTCTTGTCTAAGGGGTTGTAGTATTGACAAGTTTGTGTCTTGCTGTGTCGCAGGCAGAATTTTTCCACCTTTCCAAGAAGCATGAAAGCCCATATTCTACACTTCTTTGTTTGAGCTTTATAGTGATATGACACTACTGTCTTCAGTAGCATTATCTTAATGTGAAAGTGGACTAGATGATGAAAGTCCAGGCCGAGTTTTCAACTAAAAAAAAGTTTTCTGATGAGCTCAGTGATAACTAAGCTGCTTCACTTTTAAAAGTTTGATCTGTCCCTTCTATATGTTGCATCTGCTTTCTATGTTGTAGAAAGAATAATTTGTTTATAATTGCACTTGTTTTTTCCTGGCATGCATTTGGGTAAGTTCACTTGCCAGAAAAACTGTATGAACTCTTCTTTGTAACAAATGTAAATAACTTTCAGAGGTGCATATTCGCTATGATAGCAAATACCATTTTTTATAGTTCAAGGCTGTGCATGTGATGTAGAAGCTCGGTACTTTTGAAGTGCAGACCTGCTTACCAAATCTTCCTCGGGTGTCTGTTGTCCCAGATCTACCACTCTTGTCCGAACTCTGACAACTGGTAAAAGCTGAGGGAATGAGCCTATGCTATTGACTGCGTAGGCGACACTTTGTACTGCACTAGAGATAATCTCCTGAAGTCCGGTGAGAAATTGTATGAATGAAGCAGTGAAATGGCCCCAAAGAGATTTATTGATTTGTCTCCTATTGAAATACATAACCAACCCCAAAAGTTTTTATTAGTGGTTTTAGCCAGCGATTATAATAGAAAAGTGTTCATTGGTTTCAGATGGGTTTTGATTAGATATAGGAAAAATTGCATTAAAATATAGAGAATGTTTAAAAAGAAGCCTGAAGAGGACAGTAAAGATCAGTCAGTTCTTATGGCAAAACTATTCCTTGAACTGTATAAGCATCCTGAGGCTGCTGAATAATAGAAATTGTTATTTGGTATAATAATAATAAAAAACCATTTTCCGGAGAGGCACACTGCATCATATTTTGCAAACTGATTTTCTTTTTTTTAAATTTCTTTTTTTAATGTTATTCTTATAAGCTAAAATGAGGTTTACCTGTAACATAGAATAAAATGTTTAAGGATGGAGAGAGGTCCATTCTGTCCTGTTTGATAGTTGTTCATACTGCACAGCTTCCTATGTTTTAAATTGCAATCTTAACTCCTTAAGCTTCCTATGACCAGTGTCAGTGCATCCGCTCTGAAAAGTGAACCTGAAGAAATCCTATTTACTTAATGTTTATGTTTAATTTTGAAAATGTATCCTGGATAGTGAATGGAGAAATTATAGTCTAGAAGAGATGATAAATATAAAACAGTATTATAAATGTTCAATGACCTCAAGAAGTCATTGCTTAAAGGACCATGTTGGTCAAGAGAAAAACTAATGAGTATAATGTTAATTATGTGATTCCTCTTGGAAGACTGTGGTTTTGTTTGTGTAACTGTGATATTAGTACAATTTTGCACAAGCTGGAGGTCAACAGTTATTCAGTTTGAACTAGAAGACAGGATATTAGAGTCATTTAGCTGGAAGGAACTAAAGATATGAGAAGTCTTTCAAGAGAATGAAAGTTTGATAATGAAAGATCTTGGGTTTTGTATTGATTCATGAAAAAAAAACAAAATAAAATTTGCAGTAGCCTAGAGCTGATGGTAAATATTAATAATAAGCAGGGCCAATTTATTTCACAACTACTAATGGGGAGGGGGGAAGAGGTTCAGAACCTTCCATATCCACTGCAGAATTGAAAGGAATAACAGTTATATGATTTGTTTCAGTTGGTTTGCCTGACAAGTCAGTCACCAGCTTGGAATGGAAATCTATTATTGAGACTAATCTGAGCCAGAAGCAGCATTCAGAAGTTCAACAGTAACAACAAGTCCCAGTTTTACATTCAAGAAAATCTAAGTACGATGGGAGAAAGGCAAAAATTACCTGTGGAGGTATAGAAGAGATGACTGAAGCCATTCTGAACTGTCAAACAGGCAAGGAAAAAAGTGAAAGCTCAATAAGTAAGCATATAGCTGTTTGAAATGACTTGTGGATAACACTGAATACAGAAACATAGGTTTAGGTTTCTAGCAAAAAGGGACATATTGTCTTCATGGCGTATAGAAATGCAACAGTTAGTATGCTTAGTTACTACTGATGACGTTATTTATCTGAAGTTTTAATTAATTCTGAAAACATATTGAAAATGCTAACAAACATTTGGTTGTAGGTTTTCCATTGTTTTCTGTCTGTGCAAACACTGCATTTGTGCAGTGAGCAAACCTCTACCGCTGTGTGGCACCTCGGTGCCGTCCACCGAATACATCCTGAATATATCTGCTGAGCCATAAGCAGAACATACAAGGTATGTTCAGATTCATTATTCTTCTCTTGGCTTTACACATCCTGCACACAAGAACAAATTTAGCTGCACTTTAAAGAAATGGTACTGGAATGAAATTTAACTGACTTCTTAAAATGATGTCCTGCCTAACCAGGAAACAGCTACACGTGCACTCACTCTTCTTCCATATATTTCCCATAAAGATTTCACATTGCTATGAAACTAGCTATACATAATGAATCTATTCTGTGTTTGAAATACATTCACAATGCTGTAGTCATTTATTTTGACAACACAGTCATCACAAAGCAACAGGACGTGTAAGTTTTTTGCTCCAAGGGCATTTGGGATTGAATATTTGACTTCCCCTCTGAAAATGAAGCTGAATAAAACACCCGACAGGTGACAGTTTTATCAGCATAAGTGAAGAAGCAGTTCTTGGAATGCTGGAACTTCATGAGAAGTTTTAATGTTCTTGCTCTGATTTCACCAAAAGTATGAGCCCTTTGGAAACTGATGAATGCATTAAGTCAATAAACATATTTCATTATTAAACTGTTTGGTATACCCTTGCTCAAACACATTAAATATGTAGATTTTTCATACTCGAAAACCAATAGGAAATACTATTCCATTTTTGTATCCCCATAAGTCACTTTCACTGAATTACAGAACACTTCAAGGTGATTTAGAGAAAACAATAGTTGACTTGACTAACTATTTAAAAGTTGGTTGTCAAACTTCTCCAGGAACCTGAAAAGCTTTTGGATAGTTAAATAACTGCAAACCATCCTGACTGTGACAAAAATAAGGTAAAATAGGGATAGCATTAGTCTTAGTCTGGCCTGGTATTTGGCTCATCAGGCCAGTTAAACAGGAGCACAACACTTCTGTCTCCGGTATGCAGTCCATTGGTGTACATAATCACCTGGGATGGGGTTGGATTAAGAGATGTGATTCACATTCAGACCCCAGAGTAAAATGCTAATCTCTCAGGGATGCACTAGATCTTTGGGGGATTTGTGCTACTGAGGAAAAAATGAGAGACCCCCATCCAAAAAACTTGCCTGCTCAGGTCCCAGGTGTTAAGTAGTTTGTCCTTGAAACTCCCACAGAAATTCTTCTTCTACCCTTACATGACCATTTTCAGCTCCATTCAGTGTGCAAAGTTTCTGATAGTTGGTATCTTAAAAAAGAGGTAGATTCATCAATTATTTTACTTGAAAAAAAACCTGTTAACTTGATGAGGAGCCTCCAAAAATGAAGTTTAATAACTTCACAAGTTTTAAAAGCCAATTTTTTCCAAACCCATGTGTATAAAAGGCCTTAGGCATTAAAGAAATGGCAATGGTTACACCCAAGCAGAGTTGTGTTTTCTCGTACATCAAATAAAATTGTTAATTATTTCATTTGAAAAGTACTTTCTTTTGATGACATTTTTCAGAACAAAAGTTTTCTTAAGTATCATAATTTGTATACATAATACATCTTAGGAGGAATGGCAGATCACAAAGTGATGGAGGCAACATAAGCTTCATCAACTCATTATGCAGGAACAGAGTGTGGGAGATGCTGAGATATGAAACAGAATGGGAAATTACACCAGAAGAACAGTGGCCTATATTTCACTCTTTACAATACATAATTATTTTCTAGAACATCTGTGTATTGCGTGGTGTCCACTTTGATACCATTACCTCTTTAAAGACATGAAATCTTATCTTCTTTCCATTGAAGTCCAGGGCAAAACTCCTGCTAGTTCAGTGGGGGCAGAACAGAGCCCATGCTTCCCTCTTCCCCACGGAAAATGCACTGGGATTATTTGCCATATCTGCAGTTCAAAAGCATTGTTCAGAAGATAGGCTAATCCCATTTTGTCAAGTGAAAAGTTATTGGGAGAGTTCAGTCATGAATTATATAACTGAGGAAACTCTTTATGGAAAGCTAATTTTGAATCACTAAAGCATTTTAATCCTTTTTTGAAGATGGCCAAATGTTCGTGTCTCTGTATGAATTTATTTTTAGCTCTGCTTTCTTTTCGGACCTGACTGACCACTGGTCTGGTAAAGATTTACAACATTTTTCATGTCACAAAAAAAGAAATACTATGTCCTCTCAAATTTACATGTTGGTAACGAATAAATGCTTAGAGAGTTTTCAGCTTTGTTACTAAATTCTTGTGTGAAGTTTTGTGGAAATCTGTGCTTTGGTTTGCATCTTTCAAAACCAGACTTCCTCCATTTGACTATTTAAAAATCAAAGATCTATGTGTATAATCTCTTTCCTCTTAAATTTAATATCTGTATGTATACTCTTTCCTCTTAAATTTCTGTACATCACAAACAATCAGAGTTGGGTTGTGAGGAGAACAGTAATTTGATTAGGTGTTACTGATTTAGGTACAAGTTGTGTCATATATCATCCTATTGGAAAAGAAAAAAGATGGAATTTCATCTAGAGTTAACAACTGCATGGATATCGTATGTATTACTCTTATCCACTTCGTTTTTATTTTTATTCAGAAGTTTCTCATTTATGTCTGATCTTTATACTTGATCAAAATCCTAACATCATAGACCACAACACACACTTTAATGTGTAGATATGAACTGTCTCTCTTCCTTCAAACACCTTGGCTATGATCTTTTATGACTCAGCATCATTAAAAAAATATTTTAGGGTCACAGAGTAAATAATTTGTGAAGATAAAAAAAAAATTGCTTTCATTAATCTTGCCTTTAATCAAAAAAATCTATTTTAGTAGAAGTAGTGTTGATTAAATTCACTTAAAACAGAAGGCCGGGTGCTCGAAGGTTCCTAATACTGTTCACACAGAAACTACTCAAATATTGCAAGTAATAATTAGATAAAGAAACTTTAAGTTCTACTCTTCTGAAAGGTCATTAAGATATTAGTAATACACAGGTAATAAGCAGAAACAGTTGACATATCACATCTTGACTCCTGAGGGGAATCAACACGTGGGGTTCAAGAAACAACACGCTGTTTAGTTTGCATGACCATGGGACATTAATTCACAAAATGAGCAGGACAAATTCCCATCTCAGTGCTATCAAAGTAAAGCTGGAATATCCTGGCTGACTGCGGAGGAATGGCTCTGAAGTGACAGCACAGGAATGAAGAAGAGATTTTGGTTGGGTGACGGGAGGTTTTTTTGGCATACTGAAGTGCTTGGAGAGAAAATGCATCCAATGGAGTAAGGTGAAGAGGCTTTGGTCCTCACTTCCACCAGCTGGTCCAGCCACTGAGGGGTCAGGATCATCACTCCTGAAAGAGATTCCAGCAGGACCAGCATCCTGTAAAACTGATTATAACAAAAAGAGATACATGTATATACAGCATGAAATTTTAGCTATATTTAAGTTAATGGAGTTTAGCTATTGGCTTCCATGAGAGAAGATTGTAAGCACTTTGTTTTTGTGGTATCTGTATACTTCTTATTCTGCCAGGATAGTATGAGGAGAGTAAACTGGAAATTTCATCTTGTGAGCAGCACTGAAACAACCTGAATGGTGCAACTGCTCTGTATCCCAGCAGGACAAACTACACAATGGCTTTGGAGAAAGAGGATGTCAGGGAGCAGATCCTGAACTGCTCTGGGGATCCTCCCTCTCCTCACACCCACTTGGAAACATAAGCAAACTTCAGCTGAGATAAAAATTATTTTCTTTTGTGTGTGTTTATACAATCTAAGCAGAAAACTGCCTTCAAGATGTCTAGGGTTGCAAATTATGCAGGGACCACAATTAGTCTATACTGATGTAGAGGATCCGCCTTAGGGCTGACGACTGTCCCGTCTCCCTGACCAGCTAGCAGGTTAAGTCTCAAAGTTAGAGCTAGAAAATGGCATGTCCCAGTTTGTTTTAAATCTGGTCAGATGATAAAGGCAAAGAGTGCTCATTGCAGTGGGAAAGAGAGCCTCCATCGTACACCAAGTGTACCTCAGCATCCTTCTTGTGATGTACTGTCAGACTGGGCAAGAACCAGCAAGGAAGCAGAATATAAAACAATCTCTGGTTCCAGGAACTGGCAATCTGTCAAGAGCAGAGAAGCCTATGGACTTTTTGCAGGAATGGCCACCTGAAAGCTGAGCACCTTAACTTGCAGGAGTGCCCGTGACCTTAGGCACGTAGGTATTTTTAGTGTAGATAGTGAATAAAAGTGTTATTGCAAATGGTGATTATATGGTCTGAAGTACACATAGATCTTATTATGATCCTGCACTCTATCTCTGTTCACCAATAAATATGACTAACCACTACAGCGGGGGAAAACAAAAACCGAACAAAACCACAACACAACCTCTAAATGGAAAAATAACATATATGCTTTTTTTTATTTAGACCTCTTAAACTCCAGTGGGAATGATTGGGAGTAAATGAAGACAGAATATCACCCACAGTGTCTGTAGGAGATTGTTTCCCACACTGACATGTGTGCCTGGGTATTCAGAATAAATTATATGCATTGAAAATATAACTCATTGTGTCAAAAGAACCTGGTAATTTTGAATAAAAAACCCTAAAATTGTTAAGAGCCAAGTTATACCCTAGACCAGTAAGTATAGTTCCTGTTGACATTGTATTCATCTGTAGCAGCAGAAACCTACAGTATTATGTTTCATAGCTGTATTTTGCTAATGATTTTTATTAAAATGGTATTTGCAAAGAACTGCATATTCCACAACATGCAGTCTACCTAGGACTCTTACCAATCTATTGTATTCCACTTGTCTTAAGACATGAAAAATTCTTTTGACATTTTCAAGCATTTTACGTATTTTCTTTAAGATTTGTTTTTTCCCCCCTCAAGTTTTGGCATGGGGTGACATGCATGGCAAGGACTGGGAACAGCGATGCTGGTCATGATGAAGAATCTCAGCAACATTGGTTTTTTCTTTCCTTTTTTCCCATCTTTCTATTACACATGGTGCAATTCTTTGCCTCGGTCTTTGTACACATCAATAAAACAAAGACTTTCAACTTCCATGGTTTTGGGGGATGACTGTGCAAATCACCCTAAGTCTCTGCTGAGTTGTTTGGGGCTGGAAGATGCATGCTACACATAGTGTTCCTTAGCACTTTCAATCTCCTTTTTTATGACAGGTGGAAGGAGGAAAAAAAATTAAGTGAATATGACAGTAAAGAGTGGAGAGGCACAGAACTGCAACGCTCAAGGGGAGACTGCGAAGGACTGGGCTTTCCTGGTTCAGGCAGCTGGTACCATGCTTTGGATTTCCATCCAAGAGAGAAAAGATAGATTTGAATAAGGAAAGAAGAAATGTAACACATTTGCAGAAGTGAAAGACTGCCATGTTGTTACAATAATATTATTATTAATATAATAATTCATGCTGTAAAATATCAGTGATATGTGAAGTTATTGGTCACCAGTGACTTTTGGGTTCATTGGCTTTCCTCAATCTATAGATGAAATTTGTTTATATAGAATTGCCATTAGGAGGCAGACATGAAGATCTGTTCTTCATGTAGGTCTCATCCATGATGAATATGTGGCTATTGTCTGAAGTCCTACAGCAAGATAATAACTTTTTCTGAAAATGATGGTGTTATTAATTATGCCACCTCTGGATTACATTGCAGTATCAGAGCCTGCTGTCCATCTGTGTTTTGTGAGCTTTGACAGAGTAAGAATAGCTGAAAACATTTTAAACATTGGTAGGTAGATTTTTATGCAGAAGTAAAAAGAGAAAATAGTTTCTAACTCCCTCCTTCAAAATTAAACACCTTTCAGTTTTTCATTTACTATCAAAGGCCCAAATTCTTTTATGAAACATTCATATTTTGCCAGATATATCTTAGTTTAACAAGGATAGAAAGAAAAATTGTGCTTCCAGTAAGGTTTGGTTTAAGAGAAAAGGGATTTTTTTTTCATTTTAAATTCAGATCTGTTGCTTTAGTCCTTTTATTCCTTTTCCCTGCTAAGCTTTATCTCATTAAAGAAATTAAAGACCTACCTTTTGTTTTGATTATGATAAAGGAATAGAATATCTGAACGGTCAGATTATGGAAAAAAAAATAAGTTTGCTGATGTAAAGTTGTATGATTCAGATCAGGTATTAGGGTTTTTTTAATTGACTTCCTTTATGGCAACTATGTAGTCAGAAAGTCTCATAAAGTTCATTTATAAACAGTAATCTAAATTTTAAAATTTCCTTTTGAATGAAAATCTACAGATGTAGAAATTTCAGGAATAAACTTCTGAAAGCGACTCACTAAACATGGAAAGATATGAATAACAGATGTCAGTCTGCTCCTGGGGAGCTGATAACGTTTGTATAGATCCATTGTAGTGTAAGACTTTCTGTGAAAGATTTTCTATGGTCAGAAAATATATATAGAAGTAATAGTGGATGAGAAGGGAAGATATGGAAATCCAAGGCCTTCTTTGCCTCTGACAGACACTCTGCAACCTGTAGTGGATATTTTCTCAGGTGCATGGGGTAATCTAATATCCCTCAGCAACCACAGAACAAAAAGTCCTTTGCCTGCACTTCTGCAAACCCTTGGTACTAAATTACTTCCTGTTGTGTTTTGCTCACATAAGTTTTTTCTAAGATAACCGCTTGGGTTCATAAATGGCCTGATATTTATTTTTTTTCCCCAGCTATCTTTATATGTGGGGTACATTGACTCTGATAAACCGATTTCATTTTAAATGAAGAAAAATTAGAAACTACTTAACTTCAGCATATTAACAGACAGTGTGAAGGGCTAAACTAGATGAAGGAAGAGTGAATATAAATTCAAACCAGTAGGCACACATTTTTTTAATTATTAATAAAAGATCTTATTTTTCTAATTGAGCATTTGGCTTCTCCAAAGAAAAACGTCAGATGAAGAAAATGATGGAGGGGAGTGAGTGTGATCCTTGTCACTTAACCACACAGAGCAGGTGCTCAGGCACTGTCACATTATTCTTGGTTTTTACTGCTATCCGCAGATTTTGTCAGGTAGTTTGTTGTGTATATTTGGGATATTTCTCATAGTTCTTCATCTTCTCCTCATGGTTAGAAGTACGTTTCTGGTAGGAACAGCTTGTAAAAAAACAAAGAGCAGCCTAAGAGGTCTTTAAAAAGTCAACGGGTATTCGAGATAACAGCCTGAGTGTCAGCAGTGCCTGCTCGTGATGGCGATTTTAAGAGAGGAAAGGGGAAAAAGCCACTGCACTTTTGTGACAGGTGTCAAACGCATCAGTGACAGCTAAAGAGCAAATCTGTTGTCTGATAACAGGAATGAGACAAGGTTTAAAAGATTACCTGCAATATCTTTATTTCCTATATCTTAAACGTCAGATGAAGAAAATGATGGAGGGGAGTGAGTGTGATCCTTGTCACTTAACCACACAGAGCAGGTGCTCAGGCACTGTCACATTATTCTTGGTTTTTACTGCTATCCGCAGATTTTGTCAGGTAGTTTGTTGTGTATATTTGGGATATTTCTCATAGTTCTTCATCTTCTCCTCATGGTTAGAAGTACGTTTCTGGTAGGAACAGCTTGTAAAAAAACAAAGAGCAGCCTAAGAGGTCTTTAAAAAGTCAACGGGTATTCGAGCCTGAGGCCTGAGTGTCAGCAATGCCTGCTCGTGATGGCGATTTTAAAAGGGGAAAAAGCCACTGCACTTTTGTGACAGGTGTCAAACGCATCAGTACAGCTAAAGAAGAGCAGCCTAAGAGGTCTTTAAAAAGTCAACGGGTATTCGAGATAACAGCCTGAGTGTCAGCAGTGCCTGCTCGTGATGGCGATTTTAAGAGAGGAAAGGGGAAAAAGCCACTGCACTTTTGTGACAGGTGTCAAACGCATCAGTGACAGCTAAAGAGCAAATCTGTTGTCTGATAACAGGAATGAGACAAGGTTTAAAAGATTACCTGCAATATCTTTATTTCCTATATCTTTATGGCAGTTTTATTTTCACAATGCAGGGATGGATGTAACTGAAGGAGAGAAAACAAAGTCAAGCCAATTCCCCATTTGGAGCTGAAAGCTAATCAACAGGCAGTCAGCAACAGCAGCGGCATTTGTTAATATGAATCATGTGTTGATGTGACACTGAGTTAAATTTATTGTAATGGCATTAGAAATATTTTACTGAACAGAATTTTAAAAATGTAATTGCATGACAGAAAACAAATTTAATCATGAGAAAAAGCAGATCAAGAACCCTTTGCAGTTTCAAAGAGAGAGAAACTAGATAGAAGAGACTGTCAATTTGATCTTTATTACAATAGGGATTTATAATAGGACTAGCACTCCTGAGTGTTTCCTTGAATTAGCCAGATTTTCCAAAGCATTCAGTACCTGGCTAAAATAAAAGTAGATTCTACAAAGAACTTTGAAATAAAGTGTGAAAATGTCTTTTCAACAACAAAAAGGAGATGTTTTAATGCACTGTTCCCTTTGTCCCCCACAGCAAATATGGTGTGTGTGTATGTGCAACAGAGAAATAGATTCAGCCCTTCCTTAATTTACAGAGAAATCCAGCTTTGCTTTTTCTTGCCGAACAACATAACTGCATTTTCAGTATTATGTAGACTAGACATCTTTAGTACGTAATGAAGAAGATAAAACTATTTTGTGTGGGTGTCATCTATCAGATTTTGAGAGATGGTGTTGCCATAAGCCAGATTACATGGTACTGCTCAGCTCCTGTGACCTAAACAGGCAAAACAGCACCTCATTATTTTCCCTTAATAGCTCAATTAAGTCTGTGGTCACTTTGCACCATCAGAGCAGCAGAGAGAAGCCAGAATGTAAAGGCAGCCTTATAACTTGATGTTATAACATATGCGATACCTTTTCCTATCCAGCTTTACTTAAGTCCTATTTAGACAATTCTGTTCACTGTTTAGATATATTTGAAAGCAGCAAAAGCAAGGTATTTTTTCAGTTCCATTCTTCCCAAACATGATAATCTTGTTTACATAAGCACCATTTGAATTTTCAGACAAATAAACCTTGAAAGAAGATTCATAAGACTCTGTGTGTGTTGCAAGTTCCAATGATGCCAAACTGTAATAATGAAATTTGGAATAACATTAAATGTAGATGAATGCTGGTATTCTAATGCAAATTTGAAGCTGATTAGCATTACTAGTTTTAATAATATTAATAGCAACAATGTAGGATGAAATAAAGTGATATTGTTATCTCTGTTCTATGCACAAGTTTTATTTTTTCATTGTAATTTTGTATAAATTCAGAATCTCTTCAGATTCCCCCATAGAAGAACACTTGGTCAGATCCTTTCCTTACTCTTGCATTATTTTTCAGTACAATTTCTGAGAGAATTAGCTTGGGAAAGTGTAATAGAACTACATAAATGCCTAAACAGAAGAGATTGTGTATAAAAGCTGTATAAATTAAAGGAAAGAAATTGATAATGAATCTCATTCCTGTTTTTTCTTACCATTCTTGTTTGAAGTAAATGTTTCAAAGCACTAAGAAACAAGATGCACAATTTGTCTACGTTTCTGATCAATTCAGTATCAGCTTTTAAGAGACATTTTTACTAGTTAAGTACAACTTAAAAACCTCTGCAGTTTTATCACCTTTTATCACCTTTATCAATTTTCTCATTATGCACCAAACATTATGAGAATGAACTTGATTTCAAATTCTGACATATGAAAATTGTCAATGACTGACCTGATTGCCTTAATGCATTCATTATAAAATAAACATTCTAAGGTATTTATAATTTTATCGCATTTAGGAAGAAATTCATCACGGCATGAAGCAGCAGAAAAAGTCTGGGCTTCACCTTTTAGCTCTGAGTAACAAATTGTTTTAACTAGATTACTAATAATTATGAGTCATGACATGAGCCTAAAAGTTTAATGTCACTATTTAATCACATGTGGATTGTATCCACTAAATAACATTATGACTCAGTTTATCACTGTTTCATTATTTATCCTGCAAGGATAATATTAACCTAAAAGAGCAATGGAACACAATAGATAAGTTCAGATCATTTATGCTTTTTTGTATCTTCCAACCACCACTGAAATCGCACTTTTTAATAGCAAGGGTCCTCTACTTTCTTCAAAGGCAAAACTTGCCTAAGTTCAAAACATAGTCATTCAATATTAGCCTAAATGGATAATGCTACAGAAATGCAGCTTAATTAAGTATTTTAAATTAAATATATTTGGAAAAGAGTCTGGAAAATGGTGAAGGCAATCATCATATTTATATTTGTATAAATGAAAAAAGACAAAAAGCATTAAACAACATATATGTAAAACAAATGAAGTAATTAGCTTAGTAAAACAGGTGAATGAGAGACGATAGGTAACGGAGTACCTAGTAGGCAACCCATTGAGACAAAACTTTATTAATTCAAATTTCTAAGTATGTAGATTGCTTTGTTAAGCAGAATGGAAAATTAATTAAAATATGAAAACAGTCATGACATTTAACTCCATTCAAACTGAAAATGAGGTGAATGAATCAGACATTCTGAGAAAAAAAGAAGAGGAAAAAGTTCATTCTTGAAGTACAGAATTAATGTTTTTCAGCCTCTTGAGTATTTCCAGAGTGATACATCTCATCAGAGGTCCACCTTTTGTAGCTTGTCTCGGTCTCTATCTAATGGCTTAATCACAGAAAAATAATCTTTCTCTTTTCTTACTTTTCTGCTTCATTTACCGATCATCTTCAACAAGGCAGGGTTGTGAAAAAAATTGTCATGGAACTATATATTTGAACATTCTGGGGAAAAATTTCAGAGTGGGAATGGTACATTTCTCTTTGAAATTAAAATTCTCCCTTCACCATAGGCCCAAAGGTACTTTTGTCTTAGTTTTAGCAGGGTCTCTGATTTGCTTTCTTCTGCTGTCTTAAAATACTTCATCATTTAATGTAGACTGTCTAAATACAGAGTCTTCTGGATAAAAGGCTGCCAGAGGTACTGAAGAATGTTTGTATGACAGGCTGTTATTTCATATAGAACCAGAGATTTATATACTTTTATTCTTTTTTATAGATATAAAATTTATTATATTTAAAAATGTATGCTTGTTATAAAATATTTAGCTTCTAGTTTATCCAATATTGTATTATATTATATTTACTATAATGTAAAATTATAACACATTATTATACATCTATATAAAAAACATAGTATATAATACTAAACATATTATGAAATTGGACTATCTACGTGAACAGTTCCCATGTCCAGAATCATGGTTACAGTGCTCCATCCCGTATTCTGAGGAGGCATGGGAGTCTTTTCATCCAATATAGACCATGTTGAAGCCAAAGAAGGGTGAGACATGATCCTTGCTGTACCTATGGAAGTATCTATTTCCTTTCCTCTCCTGACACTTAACATGGACAATTGGCTTATAGATACAGTTGAAGGTATGTCAGGCTGCTCCCAGCTGTTTTCCTTCTGAGGATTGGTCTTTGGCATCCAACCACACTGAACTCTATTTCTAGGAATGAACTGTCCCAGACTGGGTTTCAACCACCTTAATTAGTTCTAGGAAGAAGAGAAAAGCTGTTCTGAAAAACCAAATTGCCTAGGAAGGCAGTTTTAAGTACCTTAAAAAATTCCAGAGTAGGAAAATCAAGATTACTTTGCATTCTCAGTGTTAAGTATATACTTTTGTGTGAAGCTGATGGGAAACACTAATAGTCTAATCCTGCTCCCTTGTTCACTCTCAATACTATTCTGACAAGTCAACCCATTACAGCCAGCGGGACTCTTCCACATGAGTAAAGAAATACTTAGTGTGAGTAAGTAGGACAGAAAAGGCCCTTAGTGGCTTTGCTAAGAAGCCTATTTAAAAAGTAGTTAGTGAGGGGCCAGGGGGATTGTGCCAGAAAAATCCTATACTTCCAGCTAGAAATGTGGCAGACCCTGAGCTCAAATGTCTGGAAATACTCTCATCACGCACACTTAAAAAAGCATCCTGCACTTTTCACGAAACCTTAATTTATTTATAACTAAGCACAAGACTAGATTCCCTTTCCCCCAGTCTGCTTTACCATACAGTCATATATGCAGGTATAGAAACAGAAGTTATAGGGGTAAATATTGAAACATATAGTTTTTAATTACTTATTAAGAATATTTTATATGTTTGCATTTAATGTTGTTGTTTTAGAAGAAATAACCTAGAGAAAATGGACTAACGCTGCCATATGTGCTTGATGAAGTAGACAGTGGAAATGAAAATAATTTGGGAAAGCCATACCTAAGATCAGAACTTGCTTTTTCTTCAGAAGTTACAAATAAACAAACAGGAGCAGATACTGAAAAGGTGTTTCACATGTACGTATTTTAAGGCCTTTTAGTTCGACCAGTGCGGGTGAGTAGGGTTTTTAGAGGTTTTTGAGGGTTTTTTGAATTGGACCTTAGACTAGCACTTGATCCCAAGTCATTGGGATTTGGGATCATTTTAGCCTGGAGAAAAGTAGGCTGAGGGGAGACCTCATCGCTCTCTACAACTACCTGAAAGGAGGTTGTAGCGAGGTGGGTGTTGGTCTCTTCTCCCAAGTAACTAGCGATAGGACGAGAGGAAATGGCCTCAAGTTGCGCCAGGGGAGGTTTAGATTGGACGTGAGGAAAAATTTCTTTACTGAAAGAGTGGTTAAATGTTGGAACAGGCTGCCCAGGGAAGTGGTGGAGTCCCCATCCCTGGAGGTATTTAAAAGACGTGTAGATGTGCTGCTTAGGGACATGGTTTAGTGGGCATGGTGGTGTTGGGTCGACGGTTGGACTCGATGATCTTTGAGGTCTTTTCCAACCTTAATGATTCTATGATTCTATGATTCTATGTCTATGAATAATCAGAGAGGAAAATGGCTCCCATCATACAATGCACATTAGCTTAGTTTTCCTCTGGGAATAAGAAAAGCAATGATTTAAGCCTTAGTGTAAATGGCAGGGCATTACACTGTTTTTCAGAAAGCTGCTTCTACGCTGCATTAACCCCAGCCTAGCCTCCTGAAAAAATGAGAATGGAACCTACTAGAGAAAGAGTGCTGCTTCTCTAAATATATTGTAAGCTCTCTAGTCCTCCTCAGTGTTTTGTAGTTTAAAAACCAGAAGACATATAGCTTGTATTTATAACTGAGTGGCATTTATGTATCATTAATAAATAGAGGGTATTTACTTCACTGTGACATGTATTTTTGTCATATAAGATACATATGAAATACATGGTTAGAAACCCTCCTTTATGTCCTACCTAAAACAGCAGCACTGCACCTGATAGAAACCCTTACCTGGTAGAAAATAGTACCAGAAAGTGAGTTTTCCTCAAAATACCCTGAATACTGTTCCTTAAGGTTGTCCACATATTTAGCAACTACTCCAACCCTCAAGAAGTTCTGGTTCAGAAAGATTTCTTTTTCTGAAATTAAAACCACAAGGATAGAGTCTATTTTTTTGAAAATAAGCCTTGTTTCTTTAGAGGTGTAGTTGGGTTTCCTAAAGAGATATTAACTCCTGTTTGACTTAATATTGATAGATAGTTTTCTAGGAATTCAATATCTAGTTGACTGTTCAAAGTTTGAGAGGAAAAAAAGGTAATGTAGTACATCCTTTTGGTCACAGGGAAACCTTCTGGGAAAGTCTGAGAAATTAAAAACCATTGATCCTATTTCTCTGTGATTAATAGGTCAGTGAAGAGCTGCAGTTTTGAGCTGCATTTCTGACCATTCGGGCAATCTTTTCCAGTGAAGATGAACATTTAGCCACAGGCTGAAGTTTTACTGTACATTTTCTGATGTTAGCCTGTAGACAAGCAGTTTATTTTTAAGTCACTGTGATCAGTCACACTTTAATAACAATGACAACTAATTCTCATCTCAGTTTTGCAATTGCATTTGCATTTACCTTTGTATTTGCAAGGAAATGCAATTGCATTTCTTTCAGTGACATGCCAGGAAAAATATATGACTACTGTAGCACTTGCAAACAATCCACAATGAATAATTCACTCGGTGAGTTTAGAGTCTGTTTCTCAACATGGAATCATCATGAGTAGATTATAATTTCCTTGAATGTATTCATGATTAGACTGAACTTTGGTGAGTTGCTTTCCTTTGTGGATTAACTGTCAGCAATTAACTGCATGCCTGATCCTTGATATTTAGCACTTGAGGTGTATTAATTTGTGGTGCTAAGCTTTTATTGAATGCTTCTTTTTCTGCATGTCTCCAAAGGGATCAGTTGGAAGACAGCATGGAAAAAAGAAAAGTTTATTAAACAAATACGGGACTTTGTGAATAAGAAAGATTTTTTTTTTTCAGAAGAAAATATTTTCCTCTTAACTAGAGCAGAACCAGACATCTGTTATGCAAATAAAGAATATCGTTTTCTATTAGAAACAAGGGAATGTTGACCGAGCGCTGGGGAGCCATCAGGGCAAATAAAGAAACCTGCCAGGAACTGCAGTCACGCCTGGAGTGGTACTCTTGAGCTGGACAGACTTAATCTCTGGCAACAGAAGACAGTGGTATCTTACTTCTGCTTATGCAAAACATTTTAAACATGACATAAAGTAAGAGAAATAACTGAAATCTCTGTAAACTAAGGGGGGCTGCACTTCCATATCCATTTTTGTCTTATCAAAGCCAACACTGGCTCTGAGTTTAATGAGAATTAACTCAACCCTCGCACTAACATTTCCATTACTATTTTAGAAAAGCAGAAGTATAGTTCTGCTCTGACAATATTTACTTTATACTAGTGTGTTTATGTTTAAATCATACATCTTCCTTTGCATCTCCTTCTATGGTCAAGCTTTCTTCAGTCCTAACAGAAATAGTTATTGGAGTCATTACATTATGTTTTATTTACAGTACTAACATTTTAAAATTCTATGCCAAAAATAATTTGATCTTATCTTTCACTTGGGATTCAGTTGAATTCTCTTCAATCTATGTCCAGCTGAATTCTATCCTGATAATACAGCTTATGTTTATCAGATACTATGAAATAAATGTTGCCTTTTAAAAGCCATGCTGCTGTTGTCTACATAATTTCTTTTCACTCACTGAAGTTTACATGTATTTATTTTCCTTCTTCTCTGTGAATTACTTTCTCTGATTTTACTCTATTATTACTTTCCTCATGTGTGAAAAACTCAGTAAAAGTGCTGAAACGTTTCAGAAACAGAAACACTGGGGAACAAAAGTGTCATAGTTTCTGAAATGCCAGCTTCATTGCAGAACAGTCGTGATCTCTGTCGTGATTTGCTCCATAATTTTGCTGTGTGGGTGGCTGTGATTTTTTTCCCTTTGTGTTCCCTGACTCACAGAACATTTGATGAAGTGTGTGGAGAAAGAAGAGAAGCGAAGGCGCAGACTAGCCATTAAAGCTGTACTTGTGATGTACTACAATGAAATGCAAGTTCTTCTGTAAGAAATACGTCCTGAGCAAAGCAGAAGGGTTAAGACCCAGCCATCCACAAAACCCCATGCAGATACACTGGATTTAAAAGACGTGTAGATGAGGCGCTTAGGGACATGGTTTAGTGGGCATGGTGGTGTTGGGTTGATGGTTGGACTTGATGATCTTAGAGGTCTTTTCCAACCTCAATGATTCTATGATTCTATGATTCTATGATTGTGAAAGTCTTTTTGTGATGTGTGTTGTGGGCAGCGGCAGCTAGCAGTGCTGGGGAGTCCAGAGGGAGAACGTTGTGTTTAACATCTTCTGGTGGATATATCAACTTTTTTCTTAGCTCTTTCCTACCTCATTTAAACAATTTATATTATGGCTTATCATAGTCCAATAGCAGCATAACGATGGTCAAACAGACCACTACCAGTACTTTGTTTGCCTGAAGAAACCTCAAACTCCTAGAGAATGCAATACAATAATATAATATTGTAATATAAGAATAATATATAAGCATGTATAATAATGTATAATAATACATGATTCTGTATAAAAACCATATAAGTTTTTTTTTTTCTAAATCTACTGCTTTAAAAATATATACTTATCATATTATTGTGCACACACACATATATATAAAGATAGGAAGAAAATACAGAGGAATTTCATTAAAACTAAAAAGCCAAAAGAAAAAGATCTGTAAGAGTAAAGCTCTATTATCCTGATTCAAGGAAAAAAGATAGGATGGGATGATAATGGAGTTATTCTGCACAGAATAAGGGCTAAATGGAGAAAGGTGAAATGAGATGGAAGACAGTTTAATTGAATGTTTGTCTGCCAAAATTTTTCCTCAAATGATTGATGAAAAATGACTGGCTAAACCTCTTAATTAATCAATTCTGTAACAAAAAATAGTCTGTCAGGCACAATTTCAGTTTTTATGGTACTTGATGGGTTTGCTTTAATTGTAAATTTATTGCCAAAATAAACCTGAAAGGTAGATGAACTGGAAATAATCCATGTATAGCAAACTAGAGTTTACAACTAAAGTACCTCTAATGCACTTCTTTCTTTCTTGGGTCTGTACAATACCTGTTGAAGCAATAACAATCACAGAAGGAAAATACCTTCAGATTGTATTAGCATTATGCAGTGGATCAAACATATTCTTGAAGTAAATTCATTGCCTTTGATGGAGTTACACCATAGACAAGTTCAGTTCAGTGTATTTAATCTCCACTGCAAGTATTGAACTGGGGAAGGGTGTTTAAGCTCATAATTGGCACACCAATGTATGGAAGTAAATATGCTATTAATTAGGAGCTAAATATTGACACAGAGAGATTAAATTATATAAAAACATTAAATGTAACTTGCTTAATGCACTATTAAGTATCCAAATATTGTGTATATTCTGAATTAATTATATGGCAAGAAAAAATAAGATTTTTCCAAACACTTGGGACTGACCTGTCTTTACCCCAACAGAAGTCAATGGCAAAATAGAATTAACCAGCATTGTGTTTTGTCCCAGCTATTACAACTCGTCACAAGGAAATGTTGCGTTACTGCTTACATCTGTGAACATGGGCTTTCCATTAGGATATGTGCTACTATACAAAGCTGTCACATTAAGAAAAATCCTCAATTTACTTTTAAGTGTTGTACTTCATTACAGGAGAAAGCAGTGTCACTGAGCCTCATCTACTATGAATTTAGCATTTGTCTTTTGATTGCTTTGTGTCAGGCACGCGATATCAAATTTTTGGCAACAAAACCACAACAAATTTGGTAAGTGTAAATTTTTATAGCACATACAGATGTTCCTCAAAATGTAAGCATAGGAAAAGAACCTCTGAGAAAGGTAGAGAGGCAGATTGTAATTTTTCACACAAGATTCAGACCTTCACAAGAAGTGACATTAGAGTTTGCAGCACCATAAGGACTTTAGAAATGCTCAAAAGCATTGGTAGCAGAGAAAACAGAAGGGAATATGAATTATTAGTGCATATCATTGATTATCCTGTTTCACATCATGCTTCCAGAATTATTCCTACTTCAGAGACATCAACCCTAACAGAATATATTGATTTCAATCCCTGTCTCAGTTTGATAAGATTCATTAAAAGCTTAAAAATTAGCAGGCTGGTTGCCTTAGAACCAAGAGATGGAAATAAGTTAATACCTGTGCATACAAGTGGGAGGAAAAACAGTTTTTAAATAAAAACACTTTAATATATATAGAAAAACAATTATATAGTTTTTGACATGTGGCTTGGTTTTTTGTGGGTTTTTTTGGGGGGTGGGGTTTTTTTGGTTTGTTTTTTTTTTGTTTTTGTTTAGGTTTTTTTGTTTTGTTTTGTTTTTTTCCCTGGGAAACACTATTGAGATATTTTAAAGGATTTTTTGCAGGAGATAAAGGATCTCATGTCCTTTGGCTTTTGTTCAGGGTATATTCTGTTCACAGTAGCTGAAAAGTTATGCCATTAGGGCATAAATATGTATAGGTTGTTAGTATAATCACATTAATAGCTTAAGTTCTGCCTATGTAGCTGAAGCAACAACAAACTTTGTAGTTTAAATATGTTTTTATAGCGCTAACTGTTATACTGGATATCAAAGTAATACTATGTTAAAACCTATATATATACTATTATTATAGTCACAGGTCTATGTAAATATCTGTCTTGAAATACCTTTTAATAACTACTTTAAAATACTTCTACTTACAGATGATGATTATGCATGTAAAATAAATAAATATGCATGCATGCATGTGAAGATGAAAATAATTAGGATAAATAAAATAACTTACACAAGGGTAGACATAAGATTATGGCTGATCCATTAAGGTCTATGAATATCTGCCCATTGACTTCAATTAGCTTTGAATTAGGCACTTAAACAGCAGGAAGCAAATGGAATATTCTATTTGATTATCCTGGTCAATGAGCAATGAATGCATAAAAATAACCATCCACAGACCCCAATGGAATTGGCCTTTCTAAACTCAGCTAAAGAACGGCAACTTTTCACGATATTATTCTTACTTCTTTTTTTTTCTGCTCAAAACATTCTGGGTATTTCAGAGGTAAAGAAGAACCAACTTCTATGACTACAATAAATTTAGGTGCAGGTTCAAGGTTGCAGAAGAACAGGGGTCCACAAGAACATATTAATATTATTGAAAATTTATTTTAAGGGGATATTTTTTGATGGTTTCAAATAATTTTTCACTACAAAGCCCAGAAGATGTGCTATATGCTCATGAACACAGCCAGCAGCCAATTCAAATGGAAAGGAAGATGTAGTGACTTTAAGCAAACCCTGCAGGGAGTCTTCTGTTAACCACCTTCTGCAGTGGTTACCAGAAGTGGCGGGTGAGTGACCACAGTGCTGAGGATGAGAGGAGACCCAAACAGAACCCGGCACAAATAATGTTTAATGGGCTGAGACAGACAGTGTTTGGGTAATAAATGTATCAATTTACCAAATTTACTAAAAGTAGGTCAGTGGTTAATTGGGAAATTCAGAGGCCTGCCAAGTCTTGCAGTCCTGCCATGAATCTCCTCCACTCTCTCCAGTGCCAACCACAGCCAAGGTGGTATCTCATACAGTTTCCTTGACCGGCCACTTTGCTGTGTTCAGGGCCAGTGGTCAATGCCAAGAGGTTAATTCACCCAGATGCCTCCCTGCTGCTGCCTCTAACACCAGCAGTCGCTACCCCAGAACAGCCATCCACAATAAAGCAAGAGCTTTGAGGTTGACACGGAGGATCTTCCTCTGTCCTCTGGGCTTCTTATTCTGTATTTCTTCTTAGACTAATTCTTTGCTTATTTCTCTGCCTCTCACCCTCTTCTGAAGTGGTTTTGTATTTATCCCTAACTTTACCAAGCAGTTTGGACTCTCTGGATCTGAAAAATATGACCAATTACTTTGTGCCAATTGCTGTAGGTCTCTAGCAGGAGGAAAAATATTAATTACTGCAAGCAAACCATATTTTTTGGCCTTTCTTAACCCAAAGTTGATCCAAACCATACAATTTTGGTCATGGTTTAGAGAGATATGGTTTTGATGCCAGCTGGAAGGAGCAATATTGGAGAACCTCTCTGGTTTACACTGCTGAATATATCAGAAATGGCAAGCACTCCAAGGAACATTTAAAACTAAATAAAATAGAAAAAGAACCTGTGATAAAATAGAAAAAGAATCTTTGTTATAACTCACAAAAAAATCAGTGTTATATCTAATTTCACCAAAGGGAAAGTGTACAAAACAGTGATTAAAATGCAAAAGAAACATGTTTACTAAAATTGAAGATAATGTACAGTGTTTTGACACAATTGCAAGAACAAATGAGACATGGCATCTTGCTACATCTAAAATATTAATTACAGAACATTGAGAACCAGAAACTTTAAAATTACATTATGCCTTAAAGACTGTAGCATAGGAAATTACAAGATAATAAGTTTGGTTTTTTATTATTATTATTTTTTATTCTTAAGTTAACAAGTAAATTGAAAATGAAAAGTGAATACAAAGTCAGATGGCTGCTGGGGTAGAGGAGCTACAAGACTCTTCAAAAGCTTAGAACTATAAAACTTGTAGTCTACCTCTAGGAGACAATACCAAAGGAAAACAAATAAGATTAGGTGCTTTTGACCATCAGTCTTACAAATTATCCAGGTAAGCACTCCCTATCCCTACTGATACCCACAATCAAGAATACTTGAGCAAGGGGAGCAAGCAGGAGTTGTTATGGGCAGTGATTAACCTGAATGTTAACAGTTGGGATTCTCCAGCTACAGAAGTTGGAGGGGTTTTGAATCTTGCTATTTTAAGCTATGATGGCCTGAGCAACTATGCAGAGTAAGAGATCCTCTAAGCAGAGAATGTGTAGCTAAAAAAGTGTAATGTCTACTTAGAGACACAGGCCATCAGGATGAAGAAGAGTGACTAATATCCAGACCTGAACTAACACCTGCGTATTTGAGAAACAATGGGCCAGCTGGAGTAAAATATCATTGATGTATTTTACAATAACAATTTGCATATTGATTAAAACCCATAATTTAGATTGCCTCAGGTTTGCTCTGAGCTGTTATACTGATACCTGGCAGCCTCTTAACTGTGGATGGAGGAAAATTACTTGTATTGTCAATAGCTGTTTACCTGTATTAAAATAATTAGCAAGCAGAGTGTACTCCACTGCCTTGCAAGCAGGGAGTCTAATTAACTTTCTCCTTTGGATTTATACATCTACTAACAAATAAATGGAAAGCCATCCCATGTTTTCCATCATGGGAATGTGTCTGTCTTTATTTTGGAAAGGCAAATAGCAGTTCAAACAAGGACATGCACTATGTCAGAGATTTGTCATTATATCTTTCCAGTGCATCGTACCATTACGCTGCCTTATTCAACACACAGCATTATTCAACGTTACACTGCACTGCACTGCAATGACAAAGTGTTAATCTCCATTAAAAATTTAAAAGACATACAGCTATTTTCATCTGGAGAAGCTGCTGCTGATTAATCTGCGGCCCTTCCCAGCTGAGGCGAAGTGGCAGCCATATCTCCCAAGCTATTACAAATTACCAGAGAACCATCCTTCAGTTCAACTTCCAACAGCAGAAGCTGGAAAGTAAAATTGCTTCATAAAAAGATGAAGTCCAGTGCTCTTTTTTGCTACTTAATATATTAGTAAAATGAAATAGCATGACTTTCCTATTCTTTGCAGATGATTGTCAGAGGTTTAAGTACATTGGGTATCATTACAATCACAGGCATTTTTTTCCTCTGAAAATACATCAACATGCTTACGTCTTTCTGCAGTGGAAGGCTTCCAACTAATTCTGTAGCAGTTTCTGCTCATCTGCTTGGGAGTTTGGGAAAGCTAATGTCCTCCTGCAGAGAGCAGAGCCAGTGTTACAAATGGGTGTTGAAGGGTCAGAATAAGAAAATGTCATCCATGGCAATGATCATCTACCTTGGCGATACCTCTATGGAAGATATAGAAGAAAGAGATGCCCATAGTACTGTAATTTCAACCAAGCTTTATTTTGAATGGCTGTGAAGACTAGGCATGGCCTGTTAACAATGTCACATAGTGCTGCAAAGGTATCACAAGCTGGTAGGCTTGGGTGAGTTGCAAAGAAATGTTGGTTTCATCTGCCTCCCAATGTGTTGATTGCATTGTCTGGCACCTTTTCCCTCACACAGTTACTGAAACTTTTCTGATGGCATCGAATTCATACTCATATAGCCTTTAATAATTGTGCTTTTCACTGAGAAATTTAATCCACTCTTTATATATTAATCTCAATAATGACAACATGAATAAAAGGAAGAGAGGGAAGAGGATGATGAGAGAAAGCTCAAGGAGGATGATGTAGGTGGCATTTACATCTTTTATTTGTTTTTAACTTTAGAAATGCAGACTCTTCTTGTGCTTTTGTGTTGGGCATGGCGCATAAAACATGATGACCACAGACAGATCACAAGATCCATGCAAAGTTGGGAATTGTAGGGTAAGGCAAAAAAAGTAGTGGCTAAACCCCAAGGAAACAGGTAGCCTGAAGAGACCTAGTCCATGAGGAACTATGGATTCCCTGAGACAAAAAAAATCAAGACCATGAACAAATATAAAAAAGGGGAGGGTAAAAATCAGGTCTGGAAACAAAAAAGCCCATAGAAAATAAAAATGGAAAAGCTTTTATTACCTTAATTGGGAAAGCTTATGAGAAATGATGAAAAATGTTACCAAGAATAATGTCTGAAAACCATATAAATTGGTAAAAATGTTTGATGGGTGACATCAATTATATTGAAGAGATACCATTTTCTTAATCAGAAGTAGAAGAAACAAAGCAAAACAGTGAATTTATGTTACAGATCTGAGCACTCAGACATTCTCACGCAGTTATAAATAGGCTGTTTAAATAGGGTAGTTTGTGGGACACATAATTGCAGCTGACATGACGAACTGTTGAAAAGCAAGGGAAACCTGTCTGTGTGCTGCTTGTTAGAGTAACAGCTTGTGACTGCACTCAGAAACAATTCTCCTAAAGACCCAGTCTCCTTCCGTTACAAAGAGCACAATGGATTTTTGTCTATGATGGGGAGTGCCATAGGTGGTTACAAATAATGGTAAGCAAATATTAATCCACTGTCACAACAAATTTAAGTGTAAAGAATCTAAGAATGAATATGAAATAATACCTAGTGCAGATGAAGGATGGTAATTTTTTTTTTAAACATGATTTTAAAAAGTATGCAAAAATAAATTAAAAAAACCCCAAAACCAGAGCATTCTAATTCTTTTTATAAAGCTTGTTCTTTAAAATCATAGAAATCCTGTATTTTAACTTGCTCTCGTGGGAAGATAAAGATCCTGTTCTGGGCTGTGCTAACACTGAACTGAGCAAATACTCCATGACTCCATTAGCACAATGACAAGCCAAACTAATAATTAGCTTTGGCATAATACTAGCATGGCTACATGACTTTTGTTTGTCTTGATGCATGGGCCAAGTCCTTTGAGAATACACTGTACATCTAAATACAACATATAAACATTCCCAGAGAGATCGAGCACTTTGTACCATTGTTTAATAGATTAGTGAAGGTGTAACATCCTTCAGCATCTACAACTGATATTTGTAGGTGGATATCTGTTTTTTACACCCCTTTATAGAAATGAAACACATCATTATAGATTTATAGACCTCTTTCCTAAATTTTGTCTGTGTTTACACACTGCCTAGCAATGCAGCTTGCAGGTGCTGCTGTAATATAAAAATTGAATAAATAGGATAATAATGGTATTAAGAATCAAGGACTTCTACTTTTGATTCACATCATATTTTAATTGTAGTTGTTTTCCTATGCAAATGCTACTGCTGGGAAGAGCATTATGGGAAAGCCCAGAAAAATCCATGCTGTTAATTTGAACTCTATATGCATTCCCAGCCATGAAAGTAATAAGCAAATGTATATTATTCATAAACTAATAACTGTATGTGTACTTATACGTAAATTTTTAAAACTTTCAGGAAAATGCAAAAGTTACTATTATTTAGAAATGTGAAAGAGAAAACAGGAGTTTTGCCTCAGAGGCAAGGAAAGCTGAGATTGTAAACTAGAATTGATGCTCTGGCACTTAGCAAGCTGGCTGGTACATCCTCTCTGGGATCAGCTGTGGGACCAGGTGTGCTCGTCACTGGGGAGGCTATGAAAGTGGGTTGTGGGACACTGGTCAAGAGATTTTGTGGAGCTGATCAAGCAGATGCCCTGAAGTAAGGCCAGAGGATGAGGGTAAGAAAACGCTGCTAAGGAGAGCTGCTGGGAGCTGGAGTACAGCATGGGTGGAGCGATTAGAGCATCCTCTGCTCTGAGGGGTTATAGCAGAGGGTTAAAGGAAAGAAAGTTTAATGCTGAGAAACAGGGCTACAAGGGAAGGCACGGATTCTTCTTATGGCTCTGAAAAGTTACTAGGAAATGAAAATAGAGCTTCACTTCTTTCTTCAAAGACTCTGTTCTGTATCTTTTGTATCTTTTCATATCTATTACAAAGCCTGCTTCAAACTTCTGTTTTCTTTCTCTGTAGCAGTTATTTGTAGTCTGTATAGCTAAGCTGATCCTTCTACTTTACTTTACCCCGCCACTAATTTTCAAGGAAACAAAACCCAGAAACTGACAATTAAGTTTTTTTAATAATAATGAGCTTGACCTTATGAGGAGTAGAGTTTTTTAGATAAATTCAGCTGTATTATTTGGTTCAGTAATGAGTGGGCAGAGTTACAATGGGTATAACGTATCAGAGTTTAACCAGCACTTGATACATCCCATGAAAATTTACTGGAACGTATAACTGAAATTAGCACAGGGCTAACCTGTCTGTTGAAAAGAAGCTAAATGCAGGCAGTAGGTAGCATTGGACACTGTTGTGCTGGGAGATGTCCCATGACGCACGGCAGGCTTGAATTTAAACTTGTGCATTTCATGACTTGTCTAGGAGTAGGAGTAAATGTCAGCTTGTTGAATTTCTAGCCTGATATTAAACTAGAGAACTCCTGCCCAAAAACGGGGACTTAATATAAGAGAGCCAGGGAGATCAGACACATGGGAAGAAAACACAAAATGACACCCTGAATGGGTGTAAGGTAGAAACCTGAGGAAGAGTAGTGCTGAGAGTGTGGCTCAGAGAAACCTAATCTGTAAAGTGGTTTAAAAAAAATAACCCCAATGTTACCCTCAAAGCCCTTGTTTACAAAGGACATCAGAACAGTGAGCAGAGAGAAAAACATTGTCTCTCTAGAGCACCAGCCTCAACTGCATCTCGATATAGTGATGTTTTCTATGTGTAGCAAGATTAAAAATGAGTTGTTCTGAGGATGTCCAGAGAAGGCAGAGTTCAGAAAAAAAGGGACTTGAAAAACCTCTTGGAAAAGACAAAAGGAGATAAGTTGCTTCCTCTGCTTTTCTTCTTTGTATACAAGTCCACAGATGAGGTTGAAATCCAGATTTCTGGTACTGACCATGCACAACCATTGCCCAGTTATTTATTTCATCTTCCTGGCCATTGAATAGAAGAAATAAAAGAAGTCACGTTTGTGCTTCTCTTTAACTACATTAATTGCCAAGTTCTCATGTGATCATATATAGGAAGTGTTTGAAGAAGTAAAGAAATAGATTATATGCGTCTTTCCCAACTATACACTCATTATAGTTTTTTTTCCAACTGCTGAAATCAACTTTTATCTTCCTTATCGACGAGGCCCCTCCTGACTGTAATGACAGGAAGAGAAATAGAAGAATCTTATAAAAACACTTGGAAAGTTGCTTGCTGATTCATGCAACAATTGCTGTCTGAAATGGAGCTAATTAATATTCTCATTATGATAATCACCTTCAACATTTCCCTTTATTTTTCCAGGCTCTTTCCTTAGCTATCTGTCTCTGAGATAAGAAAATTATTATCAGTGTATCAGCCTAGATACATTTCAGGGGAAGAATGGCAAGAATTAATTCTGGTCTATCTGAGGAGAGTACAATTAGAAAGCCTTCATGATGAGACTAAATCTCCAGATTATTGAATCAGATATCCTCAATTCAGACTGCTGTGAAAACCTAATACTCCATTCACTTTCCAAAATGCACTTAGAAATAATTACCACTGTAAGGGAGGAAGAGAGGAAAGCTACCTGTAAATGGTCTGAGACAAAACAATCATTTCATAATCATAGAAGCTTGTTTGCAAAGTTAAAGGTAAAATTTTTTTTTTGCCTTTTTAAATGTTAATTTTATTGGTACAGTGCAATAATTTTGATATTTTAAAATTGTTATCTTTTAGCAATTCTCTTTGGCCCCTCATTTTTCACACTTATTTTCTCTGCTGTTTGGACCTATGATCAACACACTGATAGCTCTGAAAGAATAATTATAATAGATGATACTGCCTGATTTTATTTCACTGGAAACTCATTTGGGTAGCATTATCCAAGCTTTGACACATCAATGGCTTGTCATGTAATTTATAAAGAATTCAGGGAAGAGGAGGGAAAAAAGCAACTTCAGATACGATTAATGATTTCCACAAATACAAATGAATGTTACTGTGACTTCCAAACTGTCTTTGATTCTCCAGAACTGAATGAATTTTGTGTTCCCTGTCCTCTGGGGATCATGACTGTAACTAATGCACACAAAGCATTAAAACACCTCACTATCCAAAATTTGGGAAGGGGGGGGGACACACACCAAACAAACAAAATACTCCCAGCCAGACTTTTCACCTATGTCAAAGAATGGGAGTGCAACTTAAAAGGAGATAGTCATATCTCAGTGTCCTTTCCCTTTCTAGTCACTTCTTAACTTACCTTTGGAAAAAATGGTCATCAAATAATTCCATCTATGGTGCTTGAAGTGGTCTCTCAGACCTTTTAAGCACAAGGTCTTCATTTCTGGAGCCATGCTTAATAGATAACTCTCAAACTGGTCGTTTAGTAGGCTTGAATTTAACCTGGAAGCAACAGAAAGACAGTTAACTCATAGCAGATGAGTGTTTATTTTTACATTGCACAGGTTTGCTTGGAGTCTAATCCTCTGAACTGAAGTTGGAGGATTTCAGCAAGGTCTGTCATATGAGGTCTTGCTGGCATGAGATACCACCAGAGCTATCTGAAAATCTGCTGAATAAAGTCCCAAGCCTGATATGTATTAAAAGAAAACCAAAACAACCCACAAACACATTTGACTTAGACTCCACTGAGAACTCATCACTGCATCACGGTCTTTCTCTTCTGCAAGTATCAGCCAACTTTGTGGTTCACACTTCTCGCATTGTGTTTCATGGTTTATGTCCTCTTGTTTAGCTTCAAGTTCCAGATCCAGGCAACTCCCAAAGTGCAACAAGCAGCTCACAGGCTCTACTGGGCTTCCTCAGCCGATTCCACTAAAACTGAAATATTTTCCTGTCTTTCAAGCAAAAAAACAGCAAATGCACTCATTGGTTTCTGGTAAAATTTTCAGCTCCAAAACAAGGAGGAAAAAGAAGGAATCCACACAGCAAAAGCTATGGCAAAACTTTCATGTGTGCTGTCCAGACTTTAACTCCAGAGGCAGAATTAAAGAAGTGTTGCTATTACAAGACTGTCAGTCTAACTTCGTCTTTAAGATTAGGATCTGCTTTCAATTAGTCTATTTACCTATTATAACCTTCAAGTTCATATCAGAATTTAAAATGTTTCAAGGCATGAATAAGCTCTTCTGCAACTGACAAGCTATAGGAAAAATTGCTAGAACGGTATTTTTATGTAAGCTACCGCAGAATTTATGTCTGTGATCAAATATGCCCATATAAAGTTTACTTTTATCTCCCAACCCAAAGTCCTAGCATTTGGATTACTTTGGCTGAACAAGAGTTACCTCTTAAATTATGTAATCAAGACAGTTCTCCTTAAATAATGGGAAGCAGAGACTTTTTGAGCATGCTAGATTGCACGATAAAGATTTTTCTATCATTTCATAAAACTGGTCACTGGTTTGCAGTTCAAAGAAGAAGATATATGAACCGGGTACTCACTCAAAAGGAGCGGAAGAAAGATTTATTGCCAATCTGAATATTTTTTTAATGGCAAGAACTTTTCATTTTCTTCATTTTTTTTTCCCCTGTGTTTTTTAGTGAAATGTTTGCGTGAAGTGAACTTCAGGAATTATTTTTGTTATTGTTGTGGTTTAACCTCCGTTGGCAACTGAGCACCACACAGCCGCTTGTGCACTCCACCCCCCCTGGTGGGATGGGGGAGAGAATCGGAAGAGTAAAAGCAAGAAAACTCATGGATTGAGATAAAAACAGTTTAATGATTGAAATAAAATAAAATCCTAATAATAATAATAACAGCAATAATAACAAGAAGAATATACAGTGCAAGTGATGCACGATGCAATTGCTCACCACCTGCTGACCGATGCCCAGCCAGTCCCCCAGCAGCAGCTCCCCCCAGCCAGCTTTCCCCAGTTTATGTACTGAGCATGACGTCACATGGTATGGAATGTCCCTTTGGCCAGTTTGGCTGTGCCCCCTCCCAGCTTCTT
>NW_008795378.1:314735-320826 GCF_000699145.1 Aptenodytes forsteri | reverse complement strand
AGCAACAACTAAAACATCGGTGCCTTATCAACATTGTTCTCCTCCTAAATCCAAAACACAGCACTGTACCAGCTACTAGGAAGGAAATTAACTCTATCCCTGCTGAAACCAGGACAGTTACCTATATAGATTAAATCTAGCACTAATTTTAACCTAATTTTAGCACTAATCTTAACAATTAATACATTTATTAAAAATAAGATTGTTAAAATAGTGTACAAACATTTAAATAATTATATAAATGTATTAACTGTAGGACTGGCAAGAAAAAGGGGCAGAGGGAGTGGCTGGGCAAGCTCGCACCCCCCGGTAAAGACAAAAACAAATCTCACACTTTATCTGTGGGTAAATGCTGCTTAAGGCAAATGTATCATCCAAAGTGAATCTCCCTCGGGTATGACCCAATGATTACATCATTAAGGATCCCACTAACTAGATGAGTTTGCTCGCGCTGCTGAGACAGCTCCTGGCTGGATTAACCACCCGTCTAGATCTGCTTTGTGGTGTAGCAATGGTGGGAAAACTGCCAGGATGCTCAGTGGTAAGCAAGAAATGAATGGGGAACAGAAGTGCTACTTGTACCATCAACATAATTCACAGGGAATAGAATAGAAAATGAAAAAAAAAAAAATTCTTCCGAGATGCTTCAAAACATAATAATGAAGTTGTTAAATGACAAATTTGCTGGAGATGTTTCATAGAATAGTTTGGGTTGGAAGGGACCTTCCTTAGTCCAACCCCCCCCGCCGTGGGCAGGGACATCTTCAACTAGATCAGGTTGCTCAGAGCCCCGTCCAACCTGACCTTGAATGTTTCCAGGGATGGGGCATCCACCACCTCTCTGGGCAACCTGTGCCAGAGCTTCACCACCCTCAGCGTACAAAATTTCTTCTGTATAATTCTTTCTGTACAATTGAGTCGTAGCCTTCTACTTTGAACACAACTTTCATTCTTTAAATTTACTGAGAATGCACACTGGACTAGGGAGTCATTTATATACTTAATAAAAGTAATTCCTTTTCTCTTTTTTTTATTCTATGGATTATTTGTCTGCTGTCTAATAATTCATCAAAACTGGAAATTACCAGTATTGATGGGAGGTAGTCTAGTTTTTAAGACTTTTTGTTGCGATGCCAATTTTTAATTAAACATTCTCAAAGAAGTTTTAAATCTAATCCTTCTGGGCCTATATCAGGGAAAACACCCTATACTCTTCTCTACCCTCTATGTCACACCCTATACTCTTTCTTTTTCCTTCCTCCCATGTATACACCTTACCCCCGAGGGCAACTTGAATATGCTTTTATCTAGTTTTATCAGACTTGTCCATAGCTGACCACTCTGACTACAATATTCAATTCTGGATAAAATTAGCTTTAAATAAGTCAAGTATTTGGAATAACAGTTTTTCCAATATTACTTATAGTAGTTGGTAGTAGCTTTGGGCAGTAACAGGTGAATATTGTAAGAGATGTGGTGACTATTAGGAAAATTAAAAAAAATATTTTTAAAGAGATTTTTTTTCTTTGTGGGTTGGCTTCCCCCAGGTATTTGTGTGATCAAGATGTCCTCTGAGAAATGTTTATGATAAGACTGAATTTGTCCAAAAAACTTGGTTACAACTGAGCATTTGTGGAACTTTAATGGTGTACAGTCTACCTAAGAAATTCACTAAATACATAAAGATTTAACCCAAAATGAATTTTTAAGCTCATAAGAACAGAACAAAATATGTTTTGACAGTTAGTGCATAATTTACCACTGCAAGGGGGCAGATCCTAAGATCCCTAGCTATGCAATTAACACAAGTGGAAAAAAATCTGCCTCCATTCTTCATATCTCAACACATGCACTTACATGACCATAGAAAAGAGAAAATTAAATTCAAATTCTGTAACCAGCCAATAAATCTCACATTAGCCTGGTGGGAACTGTGACTCTGAGACCTCAGTGAGCCAGAAAGAAAAAGCTTTAGCATTTTCCATCATTTCCTAAACCACTTATCTTCCAACCCTCTCTGAGTGTTTCAAAGCCCTTGAGACGATATCAAGAACTTCTCCTGTTTTAGAGAATCACATTCATCCAATCAAGGAACAGAAATTACATGAATGCAATTATGTGTTTAATCACAGCTGACCAGAGAAGATCCCATGCATACCCAGAGTGCTGAACACAATGATGATCAATAAGCAAAACACATTGGAGGGAGCAAATATCACATAAGCCCAAATAACAAATTTAAAGGACTCAAGATCTGCTTGTGAATATTTCATGAACTGAAGATGAAGCTAAGTTTGACAAATTATTATTTTTCCATTTCTGATAATAAGCATTTTCATTTTGTTTCATGAGATTTTTATCCCTGAACTGTAATAAAGTATTTCTGTATCAAGAAATTTTTGGGAATTAATTCATTCATAATGCATGAAGAAGGGAAAAAATTACTTGCCTTTGAGTTTGAAAATTAATTTCTGATTTCTTTTACTAGATAAATCCTCAAAATCACCTCTCCATGTCACTGTATCCCTGTGTGGAAATTAAATTTAATTGTTACATTGTTTTAAATACGCGATTATGGTGTTAGTGAAAAGAAACATCCTAGACTTTTGCACTCTTAAAAATTCCTTTTAAATATACTTGATTTCACTGTTGTCTTCTACTTTGCTTGGAGTTCATAGAACAGGGCTAAGATGTCTCTCCATTTCTACTTGCTGCAACTTGTTAAATTAAGTACTGCTACCCTTTTTGACCTTAACAATTTACCAATGTTTGAATTCTGGTAGGATTGATCTCTGATGAAAATATGTTTGCTTAGAAATTGATAGCATGTTAATGATGTAACAGTCCTTATATATAAATTAGTTTTCCTGAGCCTAATGGGAGCCAGAATACTCCAGATCTAGTGAGCCATGGATGGTGGTGCTCAATTGTCCTGTCACCCATCATAATTATTTTTCTACTTTCCATAACTTCCTCTTAATGTCCTAACACCCAAGAGGGGAAACCCTTTCTATGTGTCCTTGTTACATGATGTTCTCCCCAAGCCAAGCCTCTTTCTAGTGAATATAGAAGCGTGCCCATTGCACTCGCAGGCTGTAATGCAGCCGAGTCCATGGCAGCAGACATTGTTCTTGCTGTATACATGCAATTTAATGTATTCCTGCCCCTTCTTTCTTCTGTGAACTCTACCAACAGTATGTTTTTCTTTTCAAATCCCAAGGTGTATTTTTTCCTGTTGCTTTTATGATGGAGACAATCTTCCTTTCTTTCCTCTTTCCCTCCCCGTCCCCCCCAAAAAAAAAACCCCCCCCTTCTTCCTTCTGTGAACTCTACCAACAGTATGTTTTTCTTTTCAAATCCCAAGGTGATTTTTTCCTGTTGCTTTTATGATGGAGACAATCTTCCTTTCTTTCCTCTTTCCCTCCCCGTCCCCCCCAAAAAAAAAACCCCAACCAAAACCAAACAAAAAACAAAAGGAACTATCTATAACTTGAGAGGAAAGTTAGAGAAAACTGGCCTGTGAGGTGTATCCTTCCATCAATGGACCTGTTCACACTGTCACAGAAAAGATTAGAGCGATGATTTGTGTAAAGAGAGAAATACCTTCTACGGTGCTGCTTATGAGTGTCTTAAAACAAAAGCTATACACTTGAGGACAATGAATAGTTGTTTTCATCTCAATTTTGTTTTATGCTGTTGTTTGATCTAACATGAAAATCATTACAATTTATGGATAAGGCAGCAGACAAGACCCCGGGGAGTTCTTCGTTATGTAACACTACATCCAATTCATTATTTTGTGACTCTCTTCCTCAAATAGCTTTCTGAAAAATCAAGTTAGTCAAACCTACCATGGGTTTTTAGCTTTGCTGAAATCTACCGTATTACATGCTCAGTGAATTTCCACAGCTTTTGTTCGAGTCACTGACAGCACCTGTCATTTGCCTTTTTATTTCTTGAAAGCTGCTGGTGGCAGCATAATCAAAGATGCTGTGTAAAAATATATATCCCAGAGCATTGGCCCATAAAAGAAGGCTACTTATATTTTAACATAGACTGTATGTGTCATAACCTGTAGTTTTGTGGGTTTTTTCTTGTATGTATCAATACTTTATTGCACAATCAGGTATCTGGGTGAGTTAGTAATAAAGGAGTGCTGTTAAGGAACTAAAACTTTATCATTTCTTTTTATATAGAAAGGAGGGAAAAGTGTTTGCTTTACCAGTTGAGTATTATAGCCAAAACAAATGAGTCAACCCTCTCTTTTAAGATGTTAGCAAAATGCTAATGTTCAAGGGCTTATTACTTAGATTTAAGTTCTCAATAGTAATAAAACTGCCAAGATTAAGGGCCCAGTGTTTCCACTACAGCAGAAAATTGCAGCTCTCCCATCTAATTACATTTTAATCCAGGAAAACAATTTTTTCACCCCTGCCCCATAAAGAAAAATAAGTAGTATTATTTTTTACTTTTCAAAGGAAATATCTTGATATTTCATTCCTAAACTTTTACTTTACTATGTAGTTTGTCTTTGTATAATGAAACAGTCACAGAATAGAGACATCTTCAGATGATAAGACTTCTATTTCATTCACTCTTGCTTCAGCCACGGCAAAGTTGTCTGGTACAGTGCTCACAGCACATGCCCTGCAAAAGATGGGACAGGTGGTCCTCACAAGCCCTTCTGTCCTGCATCTGTGCAGAACAATAAAGCAGAGGAAACTTGTGCCCTATGCCCACCCTAAAAGGGGGAAATGGCTCATTCCTTCAGAGGGCAGAGAATAGCATGATCTTCAAGATTTCCTGAAGAGTTACCCTCTCTGTAGGTCTACGAGTACCATATTTTGTGGTAGAAAATGCAGCTGAGGAGGGTCTACAGTCTGGTATGGAGTAAGCCTTGCTGATATGTATGGGGAGCAGTTTGCACATCTCGGGGAAAACACTGGAGGAACTGGTTACTGAAGCACTTACCTACTGGTTACCTTTTAAAAGAAGTGCATGCCTTTGGAGGGGAAATATTCAGTTAATTCAACGGAAATGCTGAAGCTAATGATTTGTCACTTTCTGAGTGGTCATGAGCAGGAAATGCTGTAATTTTTAGAGCCAAAAAACCATGTTATTTTCTGTAGTAACACTCAAGTCACCAGTCATACGCGGATGGTATCATGAAATACTTTAGACTTCTTTAGCTGAAAGTGAGTAATACGCTTTTAAGAAGTGAATCTTTGATAATATAATAGCCTTGTGTACTGCAACCAAGACAATGCAGTTTTCTGTACATCTTTTGTGAATAGCAGCCTCTATTAATTAAATATGTCACGTACTCTGAGGCTATGAATGTCTTTTCGCTCTCAGTTGTCACTAGATCTTTGGACAGGAATATTCTTTGTGGTTTTATAACCAAAGTAGATTTTTATGACCAGATTTTGCTAGCAGATTTATTCCTTCCATTTAAAGGATTATTTTTATTCTTATGACTGGCCAGTTGCAATTATGAGAGATGCACATGCTAAACCTCTGCAGAATTCAGTGGGACTAGTTCCTCTTCTGTGGCTTTCATAACTTACCCAATCAAATTCTATAATAGGGATATAATTTTGTTGTGTTCTCCTTCGAGACTTGAAATGTATTACAGGCTATTTTTTAATTACATATTACAAGCTTTGTTTTAATTTAGCTGCATTAGAAGGTGTGAATGGAGGACAGCCCTGATCCGCAGGACATCAGAAGAAGCTGCTACCTCCTAGTAGCAGTAACATCATATGCTTTGAGTTAATAAACTACTATATGTGTTTCAAACCCAATCTGGATTTCCACCTCCTGAGGTACTGTATGTTTTATTTATGGGCTTATTTGCTTGGTTCTTTTGGGGACAAGGGAAAAGGAGAGGAGGAAAAAAAAACCAAAACCAAAAGGAGTGTCCAAGTGTCATGGTTTAAACCCAGCCAGTAACTGAGCACCACACAGCTGTTTGCTCACTCCCTCACTTCCCCCCTGGGTAGGATGGGGGAGAGAATCAGAAGAGTCAAAGTGAGAAAAAAAAACCTCGTGGGTTGAGATAAGAACAGTTTAATAATTGAAATAGAATAAT
>NW_008795378.1:235365-314653 GCF_000699145.1 Aptenodytes forsteri | reverse complement strand
CAAAACACAAAACACAGCACTGTACCAGCTACTAGGAAGAAAATTAACTAGCCAAAACCCCCAGCTTCTTGTGCACCTCCAGCCTTCTCAGTCGGTAGAGCATGGGAAGCTGAAAAGTCCTTGGCTAGCGTAAGCACTACTTAGCAACAACTAAAACATCGGTGTGTTATCAACATTATTCTCATACTGTATCCAAAACACAGCACTGTACCAGCTACTAGGAAGAAAATTAACTCTATCCCAGCCAAAACCAGGACACCAGGGAATTCCTACACTCTGCCATTTGGGAAACATAATACTTCAGGGATGCAGAGTTTAATCTTAATGGGGTATAAACCAGCATTTTCCAGTCTATTCCAGCATGTTTTGATCCATGGGAGAACAGGGAACTGTTCACAGGAAATCCATAATTTGCATTATTTTTTTTCTTATAGGTTTTGAGAGGCTTAAAAATTCCTTTTAAAGCCTGTCCCATTAAAGTCTAGCTTACTGGGGCAGGGGGGGAAATCTCTGCACAACTCAATGACATTGTCAGAGATGTTAATTTTTGCCTCTTTATGCAGCAGTTAGAATTTGTGAATCATTTGCAACATTCATAAGGGACTATAAATATTTCTAGGAAGAAAAAAAGAAGGAAAAGTAGGTTAGAATTGAAAGTTGTTCAATATTCACAAAGGTTCTGAGATGCAAGCACCTGCATATTTCTAAACTGGCAGGAGATATAAGGTTTTGTCCTGTTTAACAGAACTAGTTGGAAAATAACTTAGGTTACAGTAAATCTGAGTAAAAATATGGATAAGAATAAAACCACTTTTAACGAGTCTCTTGTTAAAAACATGGCCAACAATATCCTTTTCATAATCTCCTGAGACCTTTACTTTTTCTTAGTTAGTGTTAGTTTTTAATGATTATATTTTCTTTAAAAATGTGCACGTAGAAATCTTCTCAATAGGATAAGCTAAGCTTATAAGGACAATTTCTAGGTTTTTGTTGTTATTGGGTTTGTTTCATTTTCCCTAGGATAGAGAGAAGCAAAGAGAAAGAGGCAAAAACTAATTTTTTAAAATTAAGAAACATAGTTCTGCTCAAGTTTTCTGAGCCTTACTGTTCTCATTTCATGGCAAATATTTTCAAAGATAAACAGTGGGATCGCAGTATTGGTTAGGATTATCAGAAGAGCTTAAAGTTAGCCTAATTCTTCTTTTGACATAGTGAAAGGTTTATCAGTGGTGGACAGGAAAAATTATTGTAGAAGGGTTGAGAGATTTTTAAAAATGCAAACTCATGGCATGTTACTTAATGAATACATTATTTTCTGTGCCAAATTCAAGTAATTTACCTCATTCCATGACAGGTGTATTTAATTTCAAAAAAATGCAATCAAGATGATGTTGGGGAAAAACCAAAAAGAAAGAAATACAAAGTGTGCATTTAAAAAAAAATTTAGTTCACTGCTATCCCTACATTTCTGTTTTCTTAATTTTGGAGGTAGGAACCCTCTATGGAGAAGAGTTAAATATGACTAAGAATAAAAAATGATGGTGAAGTTAATATAAAATAATTTTGACAGTTCTACTTGAAAAATGTCAGTGTCTTTAAACATCCCTATTTATAAGTCTGGAATACTGTTGAACTGGACGTCCTCATTCAAATATGCAATGAGAGCATGCTAAAGGTAGGGTTTTTCCTTCCCCTAAAGGTGAATGTGGCTCCCATATGTTCTCTGCTGAGGTGCACGTTTTCTAATATCTACTTCTGAGGAGTGAGAAGAAACACAAATTTGCCCTGAGACAGTTCTTATGTCTTCAGAACGGTGAATAATTGATGAAAGACCTATGCTCAACTCACAATGGGAGTACAACTGTTTGAAGGGTAGAAACTCTTAGGATTAAAACACTGGTCATATAAATGCAGAAAGACAGAAATAAATTAATACAAGCTATCTGAGTCCCCCTGTAAAGGGCAGGGTAGCCTGCAGGAAACAGCAGCTGTCAGCCAGCCCCAGGTTTCCCATGCTGAAGAGCAGTTCTGCCCTAGTGCAAGGCATGAGACAGATGTGAAGGTCTGGGTTAGGGATGGTAATGTGCTGCAAAGACTTCTTTTGTATGACGAGGAATTCTCTGATCGTCCTTTGCAACTCGGTTGCAAATATTTCTTTGAATGACTAAGCACTCCCTTAGATTACAGACTCCTTATTTAATCAAGTGATGCTCAAGTCAAAATGAACCCTAGAATAGGTCTTAAGACCCTATGATTGTTTTTTTACCGCTGTTTAATTTAGAAATAGCAATGCTCTATTCCAGGTTCATTTTATTCTTCTTTTATTCTGTTGCAGTGCTGAAGATAAATCAGTCCTACTGAAGCATGTGTGGTTTATATACAAGGGATTATAAACCAAGTCTGAGAGGGAGAAAGTAAAATTTCATCCCTACAACTGCCAGTACGAGGACCGTGGCTCAAGGAAAGGGGCACTCGGATTGCTAGGGGTGGATGAGAGAACACGGTGGTGGTTTCTTTTCAAGCAGAATGGAAAGGGCAAATTATATCCCCTTGCAATGAGAGACTGCAGTTATTTCCACTGTTTGGTGGAAGCTTCTACATATTGATCAACAACGCCAGGTGGCTACACCAAGTAGCAAGTACTCTTCTTGACAGAGTAATCCTTTCCTGAGTACCAGCCATCAGTAAGACCATTTTAAATGTGTCATCTTCCACCATTTTTTAGGGGAAAAAAAATCTTTAAAACATAATGCTTAAAAAAATAAGACCTTCAATCCTTAATTTGGCGGTTAGTAAAACATGGCATTTGTGAGAATTTGGCACAACAATTGTCAGAGCATCTATGTCAATACAAGAATGGAAAACAAACTCCCTAGCAGCAGCATGCACAGCTGTGTGTGCCCACTCCCTCCCGCTTCTTCCTACCATGTAGTGCTTTTTTTAATCTAAACTCTTTGTGTGATTAGAGGGGGGATGTGAGATTAGAAATGTCTTATAAAAAAAGACAAGACCTTTAAATGCAGTTAATGCTTCTGCAAAATAATTCTTCACAAACTTGGCAGTTGCTTTAAAAAAAAAAAATCAGCAACCTGCCATCTGGAAATAACATACAATAATGTGGTACATAGACATGCGTAGAATAGCTAATACCAGTTAAAGCGTCTCTTCTGTCAGCCTCTCCTTGGTTGCAGCTGGGATAGCATACAGAACTTGCAGGTCATTTTTTTTATTGTGGACAGACTGCCATGAAACATAAAGTATTCTAGGTGATAGGGAGATTCTGCCTATTAGGGTAGGGATGTATACATATATTTTTTTTAATAGCACTGTTTAGGAAGCTCGGACCCACCTGCTGGGAGCAGGGGTAAATTCAGAAAAACATCAATAGGTGCAGAAGATAACTTGTAACAGAGCTGAATCCTCCTTGTCCTGCTAATGTGAGGCAGAGTGTTCCCAGCAGGGAGAGACTCAAGCATAGAGCAAAATTATTTCATCCATTCTGTCCTGGGTAGTGGCATGGACATCCTTTTCAGCTAGTGCCATCTCATTGTAGTGCAGTGTGTGAATGACAAAGGAATGAAATGTTTAAAAATAATTGTTTCTGCATGATAAATTATTAAGCCTTGATCTTTCTACAGAATAACTCCAAGGAGCCTAAACAAGCCCCTGGGGCAGGTCCCGTCAGCTTCAGTCTGTGATCATGCATGACGAAAAACAGAGTTAGGGCAGGGGATAGTATGGCTTTTCTTTACAAGCAAAGCTAGAAACAAAAATTTCACTGGCAGGAATTGGAAATTCCTATCTGGTATACTATAGTTTTCCCTTTGTTAGTTTTATGCTCTAAAAATGATTCCTCTTCTTGCTCCACTTCCTTTTTCCCTGCTCTACTTCTTCTGAGGTTCCTGCCCATGTCTTTAATGATCCTATCTTTTAAAAGGCATCAGGAACTTTTTAAATGTTCATCAGGACATAAAGCTGCCTGACTTTGGGCTTCGGCTGGATTGATCCTTTTCCTGGGTTTGGCCCATGCTTTCTGTCAGTCTTCTGCTACGCTGTCACTACCAAGCTTTCACATCCTGCCTTTATTTTAAAAATCAGTGTTTAAAAGAGAGGTGAGCTGTAGTGGGGCTGCCCATTGTAATCCTTGGTAGGCAGAAGAACCAGAGCCTTGGTCCATTCACTTGGATGGCCATCAAATAACAGAGCAAGTGGTTAGCTTCTTGGTCTGCATTTGAGCTACAGAACCTTAGGTAGGAGCAGCAGGTTGAAGAATCATGTAGAAAACCAGCAAATGCCTTCCAAGGCCTGAGCAGCTAGAGACAGGAGAGCAGCCAGGCCAAAGAGATCTGCAAACGGCACCAGGTGATTACTCAAGCAGGAGCACAGTTTTGCTTTGACCACTTCCACATCGCCAAGGGGGCTGCTCACAGCCTGGACCTCCCAGAGGGAATTTAATGCCACTCAGCCCTGTCTTTGAGTTTGTTTTCTACACTAAGTGTCTGGAGAAGAACAATAAGTATTGTGAATGTACCATTTGCATGTCAATCTCCTTTTATCATTCTTGCAAACTGCAGTCAGTTTGCTTCAGAGGGTCTCAACTACTGAATGAAAAGTTTTTAAGAGTGGGAGTGGGTTCACCTGGGCTAAGAATGTAATTACTGTGTTGTTTAAAAGAGAGACTAAATTAAAAAGAAGCACGACTGAAATAAGATTAAGTTGCTTATGGCTGCACAAGGAGTGCATATGCATTCCAATGCTAATTATAATGTTTCTTTTAATGTCATTTATTTGCATACCTTTTGGTGTATTATACAGCTTCCAAATTCTTAGCAGGCATTTGGAAACTATTATACATTATTACTTCCTTAAAATCATAACATTTAAATCAGGTCACCCAGCTGTTTAGCATCTGATAATAAGATTAGAGGGATTGATTTTACTCTCTGTAAGACTGCAAACACCTATTAAGCTAGCAGACTTTGGAAGTTAATCAAAATGATATTTCTCTTCTGAGAATGATATAAACAGTTGAAAATATATTCATAATTTGCAATGGGTATTTTAGGCTCTAAGGTACATTATTCTTTTTGAATACTAATCTTTTTAGCTCTTACTGTAATTATTATAACTTTGCATAGTAGATGTTAATACTCCAAGTTTCTGCTATTTAATATGTTGGAACTGTCCATGTTTTCATTAATTCCATCAATCAAATGTAACTCTCCTCCACCTCTAAGAAGTAATTATAATTATTTTTATGACCATATATATGCTAATGAAAGAACTATTTCATGACATCTTAATTAATTCTCAAAATGCTTATTAAAAAGCCTAAGGGCCAAAATGCTGACACTGCCTCAGAATGGCTAGTGCAAAGAAAAAAGTCAATTTATAAAGTTATGCCTAATTGGAATAAAGCAGGAAATATTGGCAAACACAATCAGAGCCATCTTATTCTGGTAATTCATTTAGCTTCAAATTCTCCTTTGTGTAATTATAGACTTAAATGTTTTTGTTTTCAAGGTAGCTTAAAGCTACATTTTTTGAAAACTTTTTGACACACAGACACTTTAAAATCTTTACTTTTCTACATCTTTTCTCTCCTTGTTCATTTGCTTGTTTCTTAAATTTGTTGCTACACTCTGGCTCCCAATCCCTGCCTTCACTGTAAGAAAACAAGTGAGTAAGCTCTGAAAATGGCAAAACACTTTTGTGTAAATAGAAACAATATGTATTCAGCATTACAACTGTGATTTTCAAAAATGTCTTAAGCCATTTCAATGCCCAGAACAGAAATTGCTGAAGTAATTTAGGAGCACACTGGAAGTCAATAAAACATGTTTGAAAATCAATTGGATATTTTTGAAAACAAAATGAGTAGGAAGAAACCTTCCAAATTTTTGATTCAGCTTTAAAATTTTACCTTGTTTCATTCCTGAAAATCTCAGCCATAGGTATACATTAAAATAAGTGTTGTTTAATATTTTAGAATCATAACTGACCTTCTGATAATATGGGAGTCATTTATGTTAGTGTTATATGAGGTGATTTATTGAGGAATTGAGCTTTTGGAGAACTGCAGAGAGGTGTTAGGGGAAGACGGATCCTGATATTTGCAGATCTGTGACAGATAGAAATACCTAAACAGAAATTAGTGAATAGTCTGCACCTTCTGTCATTTTTTAATTAACCTCCCAAAGGGACTGACTCTGAACCACTGTGGGAAGTGTCTTGAAACCTCCGCATCCATCCCTATGATCACACCACGTGATGGCAATGGACCTGGTGACTTGAGCCAGTCCTTTGACTCATGTTAGATTCATACTCTTCAGATCTTTTTCCTTTTCCACCTAGGGCTGACCTCCCATTTTCTGCTCTGAATTCCTGCAGTCTCCCTCTGACACATCAGTTTCTAAGGCAGCGAGAAATTTCTGCTGTAAGCCCAGGGAAACTTCAGAGAGTACAGGGACTTGACAAATATTTGCTTTATAATGGCAAACCAGGTTGAACATTAAAGATATGAAATATGTGCCAGTATTGGCAGAAGCAGTTTTAAAGTGAAGAATCTTGCTGAACTAAATGTCATTTCTTCTTCTACTCATCATTAGCAATTCCTTTGTCAGCATATGTTGTGTTCATTAGCCCCCTCCTGTCAAAATGGCATTAAGGGCAAATGCATTGAGTTCAACCATTTCTGGAGCACCGTAGTTCTTGTTCTCATGCATAAAAAACATCTAAAAAATATTGCAAATTGTTATGGTTTGGAGGAGGCTAGGAGACATTCATAAACATATGCAGGGCTTTGCAGATGCTTATTCCCACAGGGCAGTCGGCAGAGGTTGGATTCTGGCCTTGCAGTGGTGGTGCGTGTGGTAGACTCCACTGGGAACATGAACTTTGTGAGTGTGCTGGGGTTGGGTCCCAAATGTGCAAGTCTCGTTCCTTCCTGTGCAAGTGTCGGCATACTCAAGCAGCTCTGTCTCATCACCCCTTTCAGCACTGATGACCCCTTCTGCGATTGCTTTGACAGAAATAAAATCTTGTTTCAACTGTCTCAGAGCCGGTGTCTGCCAGGCCAAAGGAGATACAGTAGCTGCTTTATAGGATGAAACATCTTTATATCTCTAGGAGACTCAGATTTGATGTGCTTGTTTGCTTTTCTCATGTGTGTGATATGAGGTTTACGTGAGCTATTCTTGGTGTCACTTCAATACAAGAAATATCAAGAGCTTTGGTTTTTTCATCTGAGGATGACAGGCAGAAGTTGTGCTGCAGGTTGGAGCACATCTTGGTTGCTTATGTCTTTCCCTTCTGCTTAACTTCATTTCTACTTTCCCCCCTACACACACTTTTTAACTGAAAGCAGACGTTGAGCTTTTTCTACGTGCAGCTTTTTGGGTCAATGAAAGGATATGAGCATCTCTTTGGAAATGCTGCCCACTTGCCTGAAGAGAGAAATGAGTTTCAGAGTAGTGGATCTGGATCTTGGGTTTTTGTCAGTAATTATTTCTAACCTAATGAAGTTCCTATAGGCACAGTTATTTTAGAAGACCTAAAGTCTGTGCCCAGATATACACAATTATACCATATCCTAGATCTTTCTCTGAGGTATTCAGGATATGTTGTTTCAGCTAAATTCTGAAAAAAGTAAACAAATAAATAAATAAAAATATATCAGTGGAAGTGTATAGATTCTATGCACCAGAACATATGTTTTTGAATTTAGTCACTTTAAATTATTGAGGCAATCATGAGATATATTTAATTTTTGTGCTTTTTATGTACTTCCTAAGTTTTCTGAAATTCTTTCAAAAAATGGTTGAGAAACTCAGTTGGAAAGCAATTGGTTTTGAAGCAGATACGCTAAAGAAGAAGCAGCAGGTGTGATTTTTTTTTTTTTTTAAGTACAGGGCTTTGGGAAGCATTGTGAACTTTCAAATTAGACTGTAGAAGAGTGTCCAGTGCCTTTGTATGTCAACTTCACCATAGAACCTGGATGAAGATCTCTTGCACAAATGCCTCTGCTCCCCTTTTGTGCTGAGGTTGTGGATACAGAACAAATTTCCTTTGATCCTGATGGCTTAAAGCCATCCAAAACACCAGGTGAAGAGGGCTGGAGGTCTTTCATGGTGTATGGATGGTCCAGGAATTTGCCTTGGTGGCACCACAAAGAGAAGCAGCGTCAGCAGGATAGTTCAGCCACGCTGCCCCTAACCAAACTTGGTAACCAACTGGTAAACCAATTACCATTTAAATGGTAATGTCAATAATAATTTCATTCTGTTTTGTACAGTGGCTGGTTTTTTACTTTCTACTACTAAAACTTTCCCTTTTTGTTTTCCAAGGACAATTAATCCTGTGAAGTTGAATATTTTTCTTTTTGAATCACAGTAGGTGTAAACACTGTTTTTTCTCTAGTTCTCCATAGCTGCTGCTTTTATTAAAAAGAACCAGAAAAAAAAAGTCTTGCTTTTTTTTATTGACTGATACTTGTGTTTTTCATGATGGCAGTGGAGAAAAAAATCAACAGCAGTTTTTCAGGTGAACATTTTGCGTGGGACTACCTTTCATCACACAGTTTGTGTTTAAGCAGAAGACAAATTTCCTGTGCTTTGATCCAGAGCTGTGTCAAAACTGCTCAGCATTGTGAGCCCCCACATCAGACACAGAGGTTAGACAAGTACTATATAAGTATAGGAAGGGGAAGTTGGTGGAAAAGAGGCATCCTGACAAGTAGGTTTTGCTGTATCTCCGCTATGGAGATAATGGATCCATGACTATTGCACCTCCTCCTAAAACCTGTCTTGTCCACCTTCACGTCCTACCTGCCCTCTCTGGGGCAGCGGTGCTGTGATTCTGGCAATGCATACCAGATGTTGGGACAATTTTGAGATCAGTTAAGAAACAACTAGTCATATACAACATTTGTATATAAATAGTCTCACAACCTACCTATGTTCCCTTTTTAACAATACTGATCTAAAACATGTTATATTTAAAAAGCATTCATTTCTAGAAAATCTGTGGTATTAAAAATGTAAATGAATGTTTTAATGGATAGAATGAATGTTTTAATGGATAGAAATAAATTACTTTTAATGTATTATATGAACTTCTGCTTCCTGAAAACTGAATTGCATATAGATGTGATTGAGACTTTGAAAAAAGACAGTGATATACAGATAGTTGATATTTAGTGGCTTTGAATGGAAGATAAGTTTACACCTTGAAAAATTATGTAAATTTCTGTCTAAATTTCATACTGCTGTGTAGTATGCAAAGCAGTGTATGTAAAACCACTTTGAAAACCTATTAGAAAATACAAAGGTTAAGCAGGTACAATAAATAATATTAATGTGATAGTAGAGTAACTGATGCTGAAACTGCAGGGATATGTGCACAGTACTATAATTACATTTCTGGGAATTGCAGTGCAGGTGGCAAATGCTGTCATTGGACTCAGCGTGCTACAGAAAGCTGCTAAGATTCATAAACACACACAACTGTTTATAATTAGAAAAATCTGCCCATCTAAAACTAATTGTGTGTTGAAAACTTTGGGCAATAAGCGTGTATGTAAATTGGTATTTTTCTGTTTTATTTTGATTCCTCAGGCTGTTAAATGGTAAAACTGAAGTATCGCTCTAGAAGGTGTCTCAGAGCTTAATTTCCTTTGAACCAGCCCTCCCTGTACTGTGTTATATTGGAGATGGGGTTTTAAACTTGAGTTCAGATTTCCATGTTCTGGTGGAAGCACTTATAGGTATATGTATCTATACATCCCTTCACCCTTCTCCACCCACCCCATCCCACGGATTTACAACAACAATCCCATGCAAAAGATTGTCAAATTAATAATTGTTTCCACAGCTGAATTTCAGTGGAATGAAGCTACTCTTGATTTCATTCCTGTGACCTGATCCTGCAGTACCAATGCATGAAGTAACATTTATATTTGAACCTGTGCCAGACCTCATTACTAAAATGCTTTTCTTTCTGCTTGCCTTCTCCTTTTGTAACATTACAGAGGAAAAAGAAAATATCTTTTGTTACCATATTTTCTAGATAGCTTCTATGTTGTTTTCCTCTTTTTAATAAAGGAAAAACTTTGTCACTGAAACTATTTCAAGACGGAGGGACTGTTTCTATTCAGAAGGCAAGCTTTCTAAAAATAGCTTTTCTTGGCTGCTCATAAATCTTTATCATCACTAAACTCCAGCAATCAAATAAGAACAGTTAAAGCAGTTCAAGAAAAAAAATTGGCTCTCCAGCAACCTCAGTAGCTTTAACGATCTGGTAAAAGACCAAACAAATAGACATAATTATCATAAGAAAGCTATTACATAGCTCATCCCATCTGAATTGTTTATGGGATAAAAATTAAAATACTTAAAATCATCAGAGTTTTCCTTTGCTTTCAGATGCTATCTTTTCCCACTGAACTCACTGCAGCCATTAAGACTCTTACCCTGAGAAGGCCTTGGATAATGAAATCCATGCTTCTCTCTTACTAAAGCAAAGTGTCTTAGTTCACTGATTTACTGTCTCTGCTTCAGTACCTGATGACACCAATACTTGAGTGCACACGTCTGGGTTGTAGGTGTACATCTGTCCATCTCCAGCTATTCCTCATCATCACGCCTGAGCCTCTTAAAATCTGTGGTAATAAAGTAGTCTGGACTTCATATGGGAATAATGTAGTCTCTGGCACTTCCCTGTTTTCAATGTACAAAATAGTCCTAGGTGAAAAAAACAGTTTATGAGTTTTTAGAATGTGATAATGTCTTTTCTGTTTTATTTAGGTTCATCTGTTTCAGAGGACCAAATTAGATCTGGATTTTTCAGCTGGGCATGGCAGTCTGGGTTAAAGGAGGCATCACAGTTATGAGGGTCACTGATGCTTGAAGACCACTTCAAACAAGAACAGTCATTGGGCTGTAGGTCTGTGCTAGCCTCCGGATCCGACCCTATGGCTAGCAGGGCAAGCAAGGTACATGTACACCCACTGCAAAGAGCTCAGCTTGTCCACTAGCAAGTGCTACTGGGACACATTTCTTTCAATTCAACAGTCTGCTTCTTGAAGTAAGGCTTTGCTGTTGTAACCTGTGCCGCAATGTGGAGCGTAGTTAAGGTTTTTCCTCTAACTGTGCCCTGTAAGTATTTCTGTACTACCCATAAGGAGCAAAATACCTCTTAATATATCTACTTGTACACTAATACGTGCTTTCACCCAATTTCCCTTTCTCCAGTATTTACATGTTAAGTATGTAACAAACTGTACTTGTAGGGCAGAGGTGACTTATAATGACTAGATATTGATTTCTTTTTAATGGTTTTGGCAAATGTTTTAAGGTTTGTTTCTTTTGTTTGTGTTTTGGGTGTTGTGTTTTTTTAATAGATAAACCTTTGGCAAGCTTCTAAAGCAAAGGAGTTTGTACTCAATCTTTGTTCATGCTGCATGTATGCTGTCACAGACAGATGCTTTCACACAGTTTTAAGGACAGGTTTCTTTCTGCTAGAGTGATTGATTTGCCCTATAAATCAGTTCCCACATAAAATTCACAAGGAAGAAGTGATAGGTCATGAAGCAATGAACTGATGTTGAGAATTTGCTTCCTTGCTTGTATTTCTCCCTCTCTAATTCCACTTTTAACCATTCTCATGCTCCCCTCTAAACACTGCACTTCATTTTAATCTCTTAAGTGTACTTGGACTGGGGGTGAATGAGCCTAACAAAGCAAAAGAAGAATAAAGTCCAGGCAATCCCTGTACGCTTGAAGGGCCTGGTGCTTTTTACTGCCCCTGGGTGGAACCTTAGTATAAATAGAAATCCTGTACTGTGTGTATCCTGGCTGCAGCCTTTATGCAGGATTTATTGTGAAGAAAACCCTGGGTGGATACACCAATGAAGTAATGTTTGCTGCTACTAAATTTACGAAAAAATCAACAATTGCTGCATTGCATCAGTGAATTAAAGACAGAGTATTCAAGAAAAATATGAACTGTTCCTGTAAGTAAGAATATATGGCATGTATATTGGTTTAATGTATATAAAATATATGAGTAAATATAATACAGGATTGTCATTTTTTTTAACATAAATAGGAGGAGTCACTTACCTGGGATCATATACACCTGCCCAAGGACACTGACACCTACTTGTTCAAAGACATTGTAGAAGCTTACAGCTGTGGGGAATCTATAACTTCCTCTACACAGTTTTGTAGGAAACAGAATCTTGGAGAGTTGATGGATAGAAACCTTAATTTTGACAATGATGTCAACTAATGGTTGTAAAACACAGAAATTATTGTTTCACCTGAGAAAATGGAAACTGCTTTTGAAATTCTGGTAAAAAACTCATTATCTCCTTAGTGGGGTTAAATGTTCCATTTTCTTAATGATGTATTTGTTATAAATGACTTTGAAATTTGCCATAAACAACTGTAATTTCATAGCCTGAGGCATGGGCACCTGTACCTGCTGTAAAACCGAGGACTGGGCTGTTGTATCATGCAGGTGAGGCACATTGCCAGATTTCCACCTTCCAGTACCCAGCTATTTGCTGCTTTTGTTGCTACTGATGATGATGCAGGGATGATGGGTTTTGAGGGTCTGTCTTCTCTTTCTCTGTCCCTGTTCCTTTGTGTGTCTCCTGTCCTGAGAAGTCTTGCATCCTTTTCTCCTATTTAAGTCTAAGAAGTGCAGCAGAATGAGGAAAGGGTATCTGGGGGAGGAGGAGGTAGCTCTGCAGAGGAATGAGGGTGCTGGATTATTATTAGCAAAAGACCTGCAGAGAGAACTGTTAGAAGATGATTGGTGAGATTATGAACAGACATTGCATGACAAAGCAGTTGAAGGTTGAGAGTAATGATTCAAAAGATCTTTTATATCTCACAAGGTTGTCACCAACTCTCAGGCACACACAAGTGGATTTTCCTTTTTTCAGTCTTGCCAAAAAGCCAGTTGGGAACAGGTTTCCATTAGCACCAGGCACTGTACAAATGGATAATCTTTCCGTTGAAGAATTTGCAGTATAAATAGACAAGATAATATCTGATGGTTTCCAGATCACAAGTGGCAGAAGATATTACTGCCATGGTTCGAGGGATTGCGGTTTGTCAGATTCTTTGGGTGAAGTGAGCAGGGTCTTAACTAGACAGAAGCAAAAAGGTAAGAAAGGGCACAAACAGTGTGACAGGGTGAGAGAAGAGGGAGAAAAGGTGTTAGATAAGGTGAGGATGTACTTTCTCACTTCTGTTAGAATGGCTTTTAGAATAAGTATGAGCAGAAATAAGGAGCTGAGAGAGATATCCATGTAATCTGTTACCATCACAGTAATGTGAAACTGGGTTGGCAGCAGTAGTCATAGCTGCCTGTAAGAAGAGGAGCTATATTTTACTGAAACTTAGTGCAAACAGAAGAGAAACAAACAGTAACATTGGAAAATTTACATTTTACTTTCTTTGATGTTTGTGAATCTAACCACATCAACGCATTTTATCATTATATGCTTGTCTCACATGTGAATTTCACTGCCTTGACAAGTACAATTTAAGATTTTTCCTTGTTTATTTGTTTTAAAGAGTTTCAACTGTAAGACCAAATGCCACTTTGAGTTCAAACTTTAGGCAACTGTTAATGTTTTGGCTCTCACAGTGGGGAGCTGAACAGAACTGAGAGGACAAAGTGTGCAGATTGAGATGGAAAGTGTCTACCACGGCAGTTTTTCAGCCTCTCTGAGTTCATTACAAAGGGTATGGTTATGTTGTTTGATTAAGTATGGGAAGGAGATATTAACTTTAATTTTTCTTCTGTGATTCACTCAAATAATAATACCATGTGTTATATTATTATGTAGGATACACTTGTATACATATCCTGTAAATACATGGAACAGACACTGTTGAACAGGTAGAACAATGGAAAAGGTTGAATGAAGAAACAGGCACAAAAATGTTAGGAATTAAATTGGGCCACTTACATCAGGTTTGGTTCTAGGAGGATTTGCATGGCATAGCCATGAAGTACAAGACCACTGAAGACCTCTTTTAAATGCAGGCATACTAGACAAATCTAAAACAATTCATTCTTTTCTCTCCTTCCTCTTTAAAAGAAGAAACCAAAAGACCTCACTTTGGTAAAAATGTTTCATCTTGTGGTCTGAAATACTTTGCTCTTCAAGGTTGTTCACAATGCAAAATAATTTATTTGGGCTCGAGTTGGAATTTAGTGGTGCACTTGGTCTATATGAGATGAGAATTTTGTGTTAGCTGAGATTTATGTGCATTTGTATTTATTTTGGGGCTTGTTTCTAACTTGTGTTATACACCTAAAGTGCCAGGTCAGCAAACTTCTAATTACCTCATAGAACCAAAGAATTAGGTTATAATAATCATCATCCTTTGCAGATCAGTGAAGCAATAGGAAAAAAAGAAAGAATGGACTTGAGAGGTTTGAACTGGTGTAAATATCAAATCAAAACAAAGTCAGGAAGTCCCCTAAAACATGAAGTGCGCTCCTGGATTTTGAGCAAATGTCCTAGAAGCGAAGAGCACCATAACTCACCCTAAGTGAGTTATGCTCGTGTGCTTAGCTGAGCATCTGGCTGATAACGTTTCTTATCAGCAAAAACATGATTTTCTTGAAGTTAAGGGATTTTTGCAATCATTTTCTATGGGGTCAGTATTCCATCTTTTCACCTCAGAGATATTCATAGTTTGTATAATGTCTGACAGCAACTTTCCTTTCTTCAAGATATGGAGAAAAAAGGGTTAGTGATTATGGAAGAGAAATACAAGCAGTAATGATTAGTGAAAATGATTGATAAATGGGGTGGGGAATGGGAACAAATTTGAGACACAAAAAGGCAGAAACAAATCTTTAAATTTAGAGTTCTGTCCTCAAAATGTCCCTGCCTGTCAAATATGCGGAAATAAATTATGAAAATCTTGGCATTTGATATTTCACAATGACAGCTATGACATTCATGAGATGTATTCTGCTAAGTCATTGCCCACGGCAGGTTTATACAACGTGTACAGCTTCTCCAGGAAATGGGCAGCACACTTGAACATGTTTTAGAGACTACACAATACACCGACGGTCTGGTCTGTTTTCTAGGGCATTCTGAAATCTTGGCTGATCACATCATGTAGCACAGAGATACCCTTTGTGTAACACACAGTGTCCGAGTGCCAGTTGTGTCACTCGGGTACATCTGGACAAAATAGTTTCAGGTAGTTGAACATTTATCTCAGAAGGCTAACAGTTTAAAGCCAACAATTTATGTAGGGTGCTCAAAAATTGGATCCGCCTCTCTTGACATCAGTGACAAAAGTCCTGTTGATTTCTGTGGAGCTCCACTTCATCCATACGCTCCTGCTACCTTATCATTTCCTTCTATGCTTGAGCTGAGTTTTCAGAAAATGCATAAAATATTGCATTTTTCTCCTTAAAGTTTTCCTTTTCATAATTACTATAAAAACAATATGAAGTCAAGTTGGCTCCTGACGGACTCACATCCCAACTCATCATGCTAATCATTTTAATTCCTTATTTCCTGTATTTCTTTGTTTGTCTACACCTGCCTGTTATTTTTTGTGTAGACTGAAAGCTTTGTTTATTCATTTTGGACAGCACCTGGCACAATTGGTTCCTTTCCCTAGAGAAGAGCTTTTAGATGCTACGATAATTAAAAACCCAAAGCTTAGTCACCTTTTGCAGACAGAAGTAGGGAATACTATAATAAAAAAATTCCTTTAACAAGATTAACATTTATATATGTGTGTATGATTTTTCATTAAGACCTTTGAATTTGGAAATAACTGATGTGCTAAAATAGTATAATCCTTTATTATAGGGATTCTTTTTCTCTCATTATTTTATAGAAGAAAATAACTAAAAGGTCAGAAAAATTTCAAATGTCCTAAGATGATATTAGGTGGGTCCTGTATTTATTTTTTGAGGTACAATATTTAAATGTCAAGCATCCCCAGGAGAAATAAATTATTCATTATAATTAGAAAATGTAATTTGTAAAAAATCATTTATTGGTGACCAAGCACCAAATTCAATGAGAATGTTTCTTCTTTTGTACAATAGTTGTGTACTTTGAGATAATGTTCTAATTAACCTAATTGCAGCTACTGTGTTGAACTGTAGGGTGAGATCCAAAGTGTCATGGCAACTAGCAGAAAAGCTCTGCAAGCCTCTGCTTTCTCAGTACAGTCTCAAAAATAGCTCTTTATTACAGGAAATAAGGAGGTAAATCTTCTTAACAAGATAAAGCTTGAACCAAGAAAGAATTTTCCCCTTTGCACTTGATGGTAAAGCATAAATTAAGCATTTCTGCTCAAATTTAATTAGCATAAGCCATCATAATAATGTACCCCATAAGTGTTTGCTTTTCCTGTCTAGAGCAAACCTCCTGTGCTCAGGAGATTTACTGTAAATCATTGAATATTAATTTCTTGGATTTTATTGAAGAACATTTTACACAGCTTAGGAGAGAGAACAATCGTTTTCTTTGCCTTGCAGGAAAGATCTTATTTAATACTATGACATTAACTAGAAGGAACTCCATGAAATGCTGCTCCAGTTTTATGATCTTGCTAAACTCTGGAGACTGTTGGAAGTGGGAATTTCAGAAAATAGGAAGTGTATATTTAAAATACGTCTGACTTGAATGCCTGATAGTATTACATTTCTCTGTTCACTGCAACTCATGTAATCTTTCATTTCATTAACAATTGTAATGCTAATTATAAAATTGCTTCTCTGTTTAATTCATAGAAATATATGATTCCATACAGGCTGAGTAATGATTGCAAAACTGCCATAAATTCAGAAGAGGGTTTTGCATGAGTAAAGATCACAGGAGAAGTCTAATAAATTATAAAAGTGTAAAACATAATGGATTGGATTCTACTTACACACTGGTGCTCTGGTAATATCATCAAACAAAGCAAAGTTTTTTACTGTATGTGCTGTTTCCCATAAATTAGCAATCTTGTCTAATGTATACAGCTTTTCCTCCACATCTGTTTTTTTTTCCTGAGAAGTAAAGTTCATGTATATTGGATTTCGTTTCAACTGACTACTTATGTCTGTGCTTTCTGGAGATCTCAAAATAATGTTCCATCAAACTATAATTTCAAGAGCTTTTTATACTCTCTGTCATTAACTAACTGATTTTGGAAACAAATATTTACGAGTTCTGTTTGGTTTTCATATGGTTGCCTGGGAAATGGAGCAGGTGGGAGCAGCCTGATGCCAGGATTGCTCATGCTGTCCAGGAACTGTTGCCCTCGACCCACCACAGCCCTGATGGGACATGGGGCTTGACCTTAACTAATTACTGGAATGTTCTGCTTTCAAACATCACTTTCCCATCTATCCCTCTTTCCAATGTATCTGACATTCTTCTTTTCACAGAAAAATATGTCCTTAACCCATGACTTTGTGTTGAGTAGCTGGAAAATATAGACCTGAAAAAGAAATGCCAAAATCTAGAATCTTTTCTTCCCTCCCCTAAAATCTAGCCCAAATAGCAATTTATGAGAAAAGGAAAACAAGTCTATAGTTAACACTAATACTGGCTTCCTGGGAAACACAAGATGGAATAAAACTAAGTGAATTATCCCTTGAATTCTGGAAGCATCAGTAGGCCTGTAACCAGAAGGTAATGCCTGTTATTGTGGCAGATTTTGGTAAAGTAAGGGCCAAATATTTATCCTGGTGTTCCAATAGTTATTCACAAAATACGTATTTGCAAGACTTTTGGTAATGGCATTTCATATCCAGCCATTTGATATGCAGAAACAAGTACTTGCATAAATGAATTGGAGATGTGAATTTCCAACTCTGCCATCGGTGCACACAAATGTAACTTATCTGCAGAATTTTGTAGTTATAAACATTTATATTTGCAAATTAAAGCTGGTCAGAAGTAAATCCAACTAAAATACAAATGCAGAAGTGGTGACCAATGCAACACACTATGTGGTCGACTGCACTTAATTTTCTTTGTGAGACTTTAGGCAGTTAAAGCAAATCCCAAACTGAAAAGTCACTACTGCGCTCTGATTGTTGGGAAGCTGGACCACTAGTTCCAGCTTTTATGAGGTCTGATATAAATCTTAATGAATCCTCCATGAATGAAATGAATTGCAGTCTCCAAAGTTGTCTTATTTTATTTTAAATTAAACCAGTACATATTTCTAAACTTTTTTCTTTTATACCTAAGCATAAATATTTTCTCTTACAGTTTTAAGTACTTAAAGGAATATGTAATTTTATACTTCCTAAACACCTTTCCATAAGGAAAAGAACATAAGAGGTCTACAGAGATTAAGTACTCAATTTAAAAGTAATCAAATGCTCATTTTTCCATGAATATTTAGAGCAGTGACTTGCCAGAAGTCACACCTGAAACACCTGAGTCTGACAAATTCCAGGCTTATTTTGCTTCAGTCAAGGACCATCATTTTCTCCTGTCTGCTCCTGCACAGGATTTTTTTCATGCTCTGACTGCCCAGTATAATCTAGAAACACGTCTGCTGCAACTGCTCTGAGCATGAGCAGAAAAAAAATCTCAGAATCAAGAGCAGCAGGATAACTGATCACACCTCTGAACTTCTTATTCTCTACCACTCTGCAGCCCTCAGAAGCAAAAATGAATTCAGGGAGAGGGATTCACAGAAACAGCATTTTATATCTAACAAAATGCTGTAGAGTTTTGAAACTAAGTCGTATTGCAAAGTGGATTTTGCAATTTGTCAAATACAATGTACTTAAGCTATATTCAGCTTGTTCTAGTTCACAGCTGGAAGTTTTCCTTCTTTTTATCCTAGGACATAGTTTTAAGTAACAACAAATCACACAATGCAACTGGGTGAAATTTGAAATTTATTTATTTTTTAATGCAATTAAAACTGGTTTGTTTTTTTTTTTTAAATCCCCACCTTCTTTGCCAATGGGGGTTATTAGATCTTCAGTTTCTGTGGTGTTCTTACATGCGTTGTAGTATTGCATTGTGTCCAGCTGCTGGGAGCTCTTTTCTTCCTAACAAACGTCAAGAGCTGTTTTGCTAATTCTTCTCCTATATGTCATCCTTCCTAATTTATTCTCACAATGCCATCTTTTCGAGAGACACTTTCCCCCTAAGCTGTCACCTTATTTATTTCTTCCTCTGTCTTGCCTTGAGGAACATGATAAGCATGAGGACAGTGCAGAGGGTTTCTCACATTTGTTTAGATTTGTTTAATCTGCTTGGAACAATTGTGTAGGTCTGGCCAAAGCAGGTATAAATCTCTATTTTTTTTTTTTTTTAAATAAAGTTATTTTACTTAAATATAATTTTAATGTTATAATGATTGAATAAAATTATTTTGTGACTATAGGGTCCTTTATGACTTTCCAGTCTGACCTCTAAATAGCACAGCCAAAAGTTTTCATCGGTTCCATCACACTGTTGAGCTACACCTGATCTTTCATGAAATGTTGACTTAGATAATTCAAGTAATGAAAAACTTTCAACATCCCCAAACAAATGAACAACTAACAAATGCTGCTGTTGAGACTGCATACCTTTAAATTCCCCTCCCCCAAAATGTTTTCAGCTTCTTGTAGAATTTTGTAGAAATATTGGCTTTTGTTAGATTTTTTCACAAAGTTTGTGTTAAGGTGAACACCTATTGTCTTTCTAGATTTCTTCCTGTAATAATTTCTACTGTTATGAGAGTTTCTGCTGCTGATGTTTTTAATCTTTTTTATTCCTATGTTCTCTCTCAGGAAGAAATATGCTTGTTCTCTGGCCTGTTGTTCCCTTGCATGTTCACCTTTCTTTAAATAAATTTTTGCTTATCACTTCTTCTTTCATTGGCGTCTGAGATGCTTATTATAAAAGAAATACATACTTTAAATGCAAGAAAATAAAAATTAATGCACACTCAATTTTCTTCAAAGATCATGAAGGATCTAATGAAAGTTGATGGGAGATGAGCGTATAATTTAACTATCTTGAAAATCCTGGCCACTGGCAATATTATTATTTATTAAGATGCAGTAGCATGAGTCAGACTCTTTCCACCACATGGGAAGATTTCTTTTGCCAACCCAAAGACCACAGTAAAAAAAAGCAACCAATAAAAGGAAAACAGAAGAAAGGATCTCAGCTCTTATCTTGGTGTATATGTGCTCAGAGACAACAAAAGCTCTGAAGATATAATGATTTGTACTAGATGAGAAATAGCTCAGGTTAAAGAAACATCAAAAAAAGGAAGAAGATATGGACTTCACAATATTTAACTAGATGATACTTTTAAAAGAAACGAAATTTATCTAGTACAAGGAAAGGATATGAATACAATTAGGAGGAGACGGTGGTTGAAAGAACAGAAAGAGAATGGCAAAAGGAAAATTTAAGAAAGGATGAGAATAAATATCTAGATGTATTCTACACTGATGTGCACAGATTTAGCACACGTTCTTATCTCCTCCATTAGTACTAGAAATACTTCCAAATCTCCAGAAATGTAATTAAATAATTCTTCATTTAAAATGTTACCTTCTAAAAAGTTGTTGTTTTGCACATGCATTTAAATCAGTTTGCAACATTGTTGGAAGCGGTTTTTTGCCATTAAATTTTTTAATATTTTACATGAAAAATTATTTTTTCAAGAGATGTTTGCCACTGTGTCATGCAATCAAAGATCATACCAGGTAAGAAAGTATTTCATTAAATCCTTGGTGTGTGTTTTGTATGCTAAGTGATGATTCAGTTTGAACACACTGGTGAGGACTACATTGCAAAAATGCCATTAACAGTCTCAGAGTGCCTCTGTGAAGTTTTTGTTTGGCTTAATCAGGTAAATGAGAGGGCCGAGCTGTTTGATATCAGGTTCACTGCACTTCATTTATGTTGCTACCTCAAGAAGTCTCATGACGGTAGAATGCCTTGAAGATGCACATTATCTAAACTCATTCCTCTGAAGCATTAATTCATATTTCTCACAGAGGTGCTGAACAGGTGTTTTTTTCCCCTAAAATAAATAGTGTGTCATGAAAAACTATTTTCACACTGCATGGAAAAGTAGCTTAATGTTGTAAAGTGCTACTGCAAGGACTGGGAAGACATTGCAAAGTCTATCTCACGTGTGAAAGTGTAAGGAAAATCAAACTGCTGAGTATTACAGATCAACTTTAAAACGGGAATTCATGATGCTTCTGCTTACAGACCAAGTTGTCCTAAACAGAGTTTCAAGATTCAAAACCTATTCCCCAGCATTGCATCCTACCTACACATACTGTCTTAGGTATTAAATGGAGTTCTGGCTTATGGAAAAAAAAAATCTAGATGTTTTCTATTTGTTTGAAAAATGTTTTCCATGGTGGCTGTGAAAAACATACATTCCTAGTTATAATGAGTTTACATTTCTCATATATAGCTAGTTTTATTTCTTTTATTCAAGGAAGCACAGTCTGTTTCAGTTCTAAGGAAGAGTCTAACTGCTTGCATACATCTAGTAAAAACTTAAAAGAGAAGATCAGCATTTTCATCATCATCATTCTCCCCAAAATAGTACCTGAGTCCTGTCTAACCAGTCTAGAAGATAGGTTTCAAAGTCAAGGACCCTTCAAGGACATCCAGAAACTAATTTTATGTGATTAAAAGAATTTACTTCGTTTCCCAGCTGATTCACAAACCCTGTAATTCAAAGACAGTCATTCCATGAAGGTTCAGCAATAAAAGATTTCCTTCTTTAGGACTCCGAAAGGTTTTGTTCTAGTGCATTCCAAGAGAGACTCTGTGGATGTCTGAGCTTTTTCTTAAAGAAAAAGAAAAAATCCAACCACAAAACCACACATACACACAAAAAAACAAACCACACTTTTTTTTTAGTAAAAAAACCCATCAATTTTTCTTTTATAGATATGTTTAAAACAGTCAGCTACCTCTATTCAGCAAGAGTATTCAAACAGATTTTGGATTCTGCATCTATTTCACTCATCTATCCATTTACCAATATTTAACAATTGACATCTATTTGAGAGGAAAAAAAAAAGCACCTTGAAATTGGGATGGTCTATAAGTACTTCAGCAGAGTGGTCAAGGACATCATTATAAAAATGTTTGAAATGTGCCCTTATCCATACAAGAATTTCCCCAAAACAACATTTTGTGGGGAAATTTCAAGACACTGCTGCAATTTTCCAGCAATGGGTGAATTACCCTGTCCCTTAGACTCACAATAGAGGTTTGTATTGTGCAGGCTTGTCAAGCTGTATATTTTGTAAGTGCAATTCTAATGTCACATTTACAATATAAAGTCAACGCAATCTTCACATTTTGAGGTAAGGAGAGAGATTTTAGTGCCTTTTAAACAACTGGGGAAGGTGGGAAACAGCAGCAATCATAGGACTATGAAGTGCTGAAATATACAATTAGAAGACATGTCTAAAAACTTAATTGAACAATGACATGCTGTCACCAGCAGCTTAAATGCAATCCCATAATGACATTTGCTATAAACCATGTCAAAAGGAAAAATATGTGTAAGCTGACGTGTGGAGTGTCTGAGATTTCTGTGCTGCTGATGGATATTCCTACAGAAGAAAAACAACTGACAGGAACATAAACTTCAGCAGTGATTACCCTGTAATTAAATGGAAGCAATAAAGGATCAAGGTAACAAAACGTGGAACAGGACCTATGAAATATGAACAAATGTTGACTCAGTAATTCTGCTGAAAGAGTCCAAGATTTAGGCATAACAATAATAGTTGGCTGGTTGTCTCTGGTGCCTGATTTGTGTGCCTCCTGTAAAACAAAAAAGTCAATTCCTATTTCCCCCATGTTTTTCCCCTTACTGTGTCACAACACATACAGGTTTATAGCTCTGGTAATCGTGAAGGACCTTGGTAGTGCTTTTCCTAACATACACAACGGATCTCACAATCCCCACTGTACTTTCCTGGACTTTCTCATTGTCACTGGGAACAGATATGCGCTTTTCCCCTGGCTGTCAGACTCCAGCCTAATTTTCAATTTAATAGACTGCACATTATTTTAGGAGAGCACTCTCTGGTTTATTTTAGTGCAGTCAACACAGTCAACCAAGTGCCGAGTTCTCGGCTCAGGAGCCCAGGACAAAAAGTATTTCTTCTCTCCTACACCCTTTGTCTTGCATGAGTTTTATTTCAAACAAATCTGACTGGAGCTATAATAAAATTTAATGATTAAACTCAAAATATGATCCATCTGCTTCAAATGTTTCAAGGTTTGAACATGAGCTATTGAATGTTTCCTACTGTTTATTAATAGATAATAGTAAACTGAATTTGTTAAATAACTTCAAGTAACGTTCTTAGAAAAAAATTAGCATTTCTTTCATCAAACACATTTTCTATTATTTACCAGCTCGTAGAGTTAATAAGCTGAAAGCAAGTAATACTAACAGTAAATAATTCACCCTAAATTCCGTACTGAATGCAGCAGACCCTTACTAATCCACATTTTGCTAATCTTCACACTTTACAACTCACACAAAAGAGTCTCTCCCTTCGCCTCCTGTCTCTTTGCAAAGATTTAATATCATAATGTTTCAGTGACTTCTCAGACTGTTGGAATCTCATTATTTATACACCATAAATAATTAAACTAGACCCTTTTTTAAAAATTAAATGAGCCATGTATTTCTGAACTAGTTACCTTCGTTATAAATTGTGCCAAAAGCTGATCATCTCTTACATGCAATTAAAGTGTTCACTGACCTCTTGCACTGAGGTTTCAAAATCTGGAAAGTCATCCAAGCAAGGACAGACTGTATGAGATGCAATATGGACAGCTTACCTGTCAGCAGTATGGTGCTTATACTTTTTTCCCTGTTTTCTTGGAAGTCAGAAGTCACTGTTTTGGGTGAATATGTGTCCAGGTGTTTCTGACGCTCGCTCAGTCATTCACGGTCACACACACTGGGACTGTTGACACATGCTTGCACCCAGTGAGTGGCACTTGTGGAATCCTCAAATTTATTAGTAGGCAAATACTTTTCCCCTTGCTCATACTTCCCAGTTGCTAGTCCATCACTGAACAGAGGGTATAGCCAAGGCTGACGTGGGGATTAGTTCCAAGTAGCTGTATGGTGCTTGCATGGCCCCGGAGACACAAAACCCTTTTCAAGGGCTAATCTATGAAGGCATCTTGGAAAGAGGGGTCTCCATGTGACTACTGGTGTTTTAGGTAATTTGCTAAAATAATACTTTTAATTTATAAGTATCATAATTTCCATGCATGTTTTTAAAAGAACAAAAAAATGAGTATACAATATAACGAAGTCCTTTGGCCAAAAGGGCAGTACGTATGGCAGTATACAAGCACGGTGTTTTGTTATGCAGGGAAAGTTTGATAATTTAAATGCATGACTTGTTTTAAACCTCATAGAGTAATATTTGTTCTGAGTTACCTGAATAAATCTCTGTTTAATCCCTTGGTGATGACAGTCAGAATTTCTCAACTCTAAGCTTTATGTGTTAACACTTAGCATTTGGAAATCCTGATTAGCAACACAGACAGTTGGAGGGGCAGAACCAAACCATAGACAAGGCTTGTGGAAAGTTGTTTGTAGTGAAGACAGCTAAATAAATAAAACACGCTTCCTTCACCAGTCTTACTGCAGCCACTGGGGCTCAGTATTTGGTGCTAAAAAATGCTTATAAAATAAAAATATCTGTCCTAAAGGTGTTTAATGTCTCACAGGCAACACTCACCAGTATACAGGATTGGGCATTAGCTGTGAATTTTGAAGGTATGAATATGATTTACTTGTGCAGACAAAACTCCAAATTAATTCAGTTTGGGTTACGTGCATGTAATTACAACGGCTTGGTCTCTTTATGTATGTGTTAGCTGAAAACAAATGAGATTTGTTTGATGTTTCACATTACACCATGGATAAAAGATCTGTAGCAAATAGCATACCTATTGCTTTGATCCTGTGTTGAAACATAGGAATGTAAACTAAGGTCTCAATCCAATTCTCAGACACAAGAAAACGTTTCTGATCGTAGCACTGGCTGAAGGAAGGGTATATATCTTTGTTTTTTAATTAAAAAAAAAAGACACAGAAGAATCCATTTTTTCTTGTATTAAGTAATTGCTTTCTTGCATCATGATCAGCACTGCACAGTCTGCTGTCAAGAAAGCAACTATAAAAAACAACCACACAAAACTCAAACTCAGAATAACATAACACAGTGGCAGCTTCATGTAGAGACTAGGAAAAAAAAACCCCTCTCCTGTCCTCTATTGCAGATGATATATTGCAATTAATCAGATAAACACTGATACATTTAAAATTCAACAGAACAAAAAAATAGATTGAGATTTTATTAACCATTTGGATGGAATTCTTGGTCTTTACAGTAATAGCTGCACACCTTAGAAAGCAGACACTGTAACAAAAATCAATTTATAAGAAGTGTAGAAACTTTAGCAAAGTAGTAGAGTATAGATAGAAAAAAACCCCAACCGAACAAACACAAAAATCCTGTTACCTTTTTTTAAAAATGAAAACAGGGTTAAGCTTGAGAGTGCTTAAATTGTCACTTATTGAGAAGTGGGAAAAACATATGCTAAAGAGCAAAAAGGGTATCAGAAAAAGATTGCTAAACTATATGATAGTTTTAGAAATGATATCTAACTTAAATGGAGCAATTAGAGAATGAATGTTTTCGTTACCTTCAATTTATTTCTGTACTCATATAAGATACCAAAATACATCCAAGATGGAATAACCTAATTATTCTGGGAGATCAATGGAAACTTTCTCCATCAGAGAGCTAATTGTTTTAGCCACCTTTGCCTTCTGGATAGTCAAATTAAGCTCAAGAAATATATAGCCAAAATAGATACTTTTGAATTTAAAGATCCCTAACAAAAGGGAGAGTTTTAAAGGAATTAACAACAGACTTTGTATCAATCTTTAAGTTCAAAGGAGACAGTTATAAGGGCTGGAAATCTGACTCCTACGGAGGTGTGTCATGAATAATTTGTACCAAGATTTCAATTTATCCTATTTTATCTTCTCTTTTTGTTCCTCCATTCCTAAGAAAGTATATTTCATATTACCTGAAGAAGCAATATAGTGAAACAATAATATTTTTTCTTGGCTGGAGTACTTACGTATGTGAAAATATGACATTTTAACTATTAGAACAATTATCATATTCAGGACAATATCATACAAATGAAGATTACAGTTATTCAAAAGTTTATTTCAAGACTAATGGCAGAGGAAAGTGTTTATACATGAGCATCACATAATGTTGAACCAAATGCTGAATTTTCTTCAGGAAGGTCTGGGACTGATTGCAAATTCATGCTAAAATGAGCAAAACCTTCAGTCCTTCAGTTTTCTGAAAAGTGCTTCACTCTGTTATTCTCTACCTCAACATACGGCCAATGAATAGGAAGCGAAAAGAGTGTGAGAATGTTAGGCTCTGACTGTCTTTTAAAATGAGCACAATTATTTTTATATCAATGTTGTCTTCAGAATCTCATATCCAGCTGTCCCATAAGATTAAGAAATGAATTCACATCAGCAAATACTTCCCGATCTATCATGAATGAGAGTCATAGAGTACAGAATTATGGAGAACAATATAAACAATATAGACAAGAAAATATATGAGCGCTTATATGAGCACATTGCAACTCTTTAGGATCTTCAATACACCACATTTTGCCTTTCCTAGATAACTCTCTGTGCAGTGTTTCAACAGGTCCATTCTCCAAAGGAATGGGCCAAGTCATCAGGCAGTGTGAATGAGTACAAATGCCAATTTTGCTGAAATGAAAATGCGACATACACCATATGCAAAGCCTACTTTAGGATTGAGTGCATAAAGAGCAGAAACATTTGTTCAGGCTTCTCCAGGAATACCTTATAACAGCAAAGGATCAGCTTATTCTTTATGACAGAAGTTACTCAGCTGATCCATCGGTCATTTATAGCCACATTTTTTTTCAATTTTTTGTTCACTGAAAACAAAAAAATTTTCTCTTTACAGTGCCATGCCAGTTCCTGTTTATTCCTTCTGATATTTTATTTTCAAAAAACCCTGCAAAACTCTAATTAAAAAAGTCAAAATGCATGATTAATTACAAATCAAGAGTATTTTGAAAGCAGGAAAAAAAATAAACAACTCTGGTAAACTGAACAGATGGGATTACAAACTAAATTGTCGTCATTAGCATTATGAGTCCTATAATTAGTTATTAGAATAATAATACATATCTAATATTAATATAAGAGAGCACAAGTGTTATTATAGGGACAGAAGAAGAAAAGAAATTTGGAAATGTTGCAGTTAAGGATAATTGAAGTCTGAATAAGACCATGAGCAAGTGGAATGGTCTTTTATTATTGAATATTGATCATATTATTGATATTATTGATCTCCTTAATTTCCAAGAAATACAATGAAGGTGAGGGTGTTCAAATGATAAATAAAAACTGTATACAAAGTAAAACAGTTCTTTTCCAAAGTTCTTCTAATAGGTTGTGGTTTATATAGGTGTAAGATCTGGTGCCACATGCATGCTACATAGGACTCAGCAAGTTTAAGTCAAATCAGGAAATTATGATGAGTTGTCAGGTTACACAAAGCAAAACCTAAGCCTGAACAATAAACATTGTATAATTGATAGAAAACTAAAGTTAGTAATAAGATATGTTATTTTTTTCTCTTACCTTTGGGTGGTTTTGCTTGGATTAGAGAACTAGAAAAGCTAATTGAAACAATTATATGGTTAGTTCCATTTAATGGCTGTTATACAGTCAAATATACATTAAGAAGAAAAATGTTAATTGCTGATGTGCTGAATGTACTGTATGGGTAATATTTAATTGTGAAAAGATATCGGTTTGAATGACTGCTATTTTCCTATCTTCCTAAAATGAATCTACCAACAAAATAATACACAGTGAAAGCAAAACTGAAGTTCAAAGACCTGATTTCTAATTCAGGGAGACATTAAGCATATGTTTAACTTTGACCAAATGCGTAAAGCTATTAACTTCTACAACCATAAAGAAGTGTTTAAAGTTAAATGGGTGCTTAGGTTATTACTCACTCAGGGTTGCCTTTTTGAATCTTACTCCCCTACCAGTATTAGCACTTTCTTTAGCAGCTAGTCCCATTGAAATCAGTGTTACTGATTGCAAAAAAAAAAAAAACAACCACCAACAAAAAGCCTGTTATTGATCATGAAAAGGAGGCAGAACCTGATTCTGACCTGTACATATGGGTTTATTATTGCAGTGAACTACTTTTTATCCACTATTAAATGTGAGCAGAGAAAAACTGGGATTAGCTATCTATTTACTGTGCCTGATCGTTAAAGGTAGGCAGGTAGCTAGCTGAATATTTGTGGCTGTAGTTAATTGTGAATGCAAATGAGAAGCTGCCTTTAAAAATCAGGACTCATGTTTTTGGGGACTCCAAGAAAGTAGTAAGCCTGGGCAGGAAGCTGATGTAACATAGTCCAGAGTAAAATTGCTTTATTTTTTTTACAGGAGTAAACATAAGGGAAATCCAGCCTTAAAAGAATAATTTTCAGCCTTAAAAACTTGTCTACCGACATGGATCAGAGAGAATACTAGCAACTCTAAATTTCATACAGAGCAGACATAGCACAGCTACTCATGATGGTTAATAAATGGGCTACTAGTCTAAATCAGCCTTGAAAGAATACAGCAGAAAATATGTTTGCTATTTTCACTTATTCTTTGCTAATTGAAGGAGCTGGTTTATTTGTATTAATTATGTACTGTCTAAATGTCTCAAAATCAGACCTTGAATTTTGTGTTATGTCATACTTTGATTTCCCCTACACCACAGACCAAAGACCCTGTCAGACCCACTGAATTTCACTTGTTTTGCACAAGCCCAGAATCAATTCCAGCTTATCAGTATCAGACAAACCATGTCTTGTTGGGGGAACTGAAAAATCAAGATAAAGTGTAACAATTTTAGCAAGTTTTGAGACATGTAGTTATTTTAGTCAAGTACACTCTATTGGCGTTAAATTATTCTTTAGCACTTAGGGATTTTAGTTAAAAAATCCCCATAGAGATATTAGTTATGTAGGGTTGCCCCTCTTTGTTTTCAAAACCAAACCTTACTACAGCCATATGACCTCCTAACACCAAAGCCTCCTCTGTAAAAATATGCGCCCTCTCTCCCCCACAAAATAAGGATATTGCCTGGATTTTATGGATTTCACGTTCTCTGTAATTGTTTCAGTGATTGCTTCAGTTTGTACTTGGAGAATAGGTAAACAGTTCAAAAGATGAAAAGAAGGTTTATAAATGTAAAATGCTATCTTACATTTTGTATTACATACATCACCCTACTCAGATTTATTGCTAACTGCTTAAGTACATAACCACAAAATCTCCAACCCTGTATTAAAAACCAGTAGAGATGTTATTGCCCTGATTCTTTCCTCTCTCTCTTGAGCTCAGCCCTATTTGCCAGCTGGCCAGCCCACCCTTCCTCCTTGTTTTTCCAACGAACAAAGTGTTTAAAAACCCCAAACCAAACAAACCGAAGAGGCATTGACATAAAAATGACAAACGCTCAGGATCATAGCGAGAGTGATGCAAAGCAACAGCTGTCCTTCTCAGCCTGACTATCCCGCGTCCATCTGCAACCTCAACCATCTGCAGAGGGGAAAGAAATTGCAGAAAACAAAACTGCAGAAACAAGGACTGTGCTGCTGTGTTTGCAAAGGAGAAACATCCTGATTTCCCAGCACAAAAACCTGAGGTTTTGAATGTCATCACCCACAGAGAGGAGGAGTATTTCTCTTTCAGACCACTCTCATGCCATAGGGTATTTTCTATAGTTTTTTTTTTCTATTTTCTATTTTCTACTGTAGGGTGAGCAAACTTCTAGCAAGGACTGAGCCACCTCATCCTAGGTCACACACCATGCACTAATTTAACTCAAGGATTATCAAAATCAATTAAAAGATTCTATAGAGTGAAAGTCCTTTAAAACAAGTTTTCTTGAAGAGAAAAATAACTCTCCATCTGAAACCTTCAGCAAATTGGAAAAGTTCTGAAATTGAACTATTAAGTGATGGCAGGCAAATAATGTTCCCCTGTCCTTTGCATTTCCAAACTCCTATGGAATCTGTAGCCAAGGCTGAAACTTGATATAATATACAACTTTTTTACACAAATAAATATTTGCTTTGAGTCCAGGAAAATCTGCGTAATCGAACTCAGGATTATTTGCTCGGATGCCTGGCAAACCAGCCTGAATTCAAGTCTCTTACCCATTTTGGAAAGGGATTCTGGAAAGATTAGAAAAAACACATTTTGTCTCAAACAAATCTTGGTATGGATTGTCTAGTTATCTGGAAATACACCTAGCACTTGAACCCTCCTGTGAAGTATTTGGTACTATTCATTTTCACTGAAGTCTTTATTATAGCATACATTCAAGGTTTTAACAGAATTGACTTTAACTGGAATTTATTGGCCATTCTTCCCCTACACAAACCCTTTTAATTTAAAAGAACATGTTTCTTACAGTTAGGTTTCAGCCCTACTGCTTTTACTTAGTGGAAAACCCTTGAAATGTGGTTGTACTACTCACTTAAGGAGAAGTTATTCATGTGAGTAATGGCAGTAGGTCTAAGTCCATAATCCTAAATAAAAGGTTACCTCTTGTAACAAATTATAGAGTGGGTGTTTGGCTAGTTTTGCTTTTCTAAAGCAATTTCCAGAGCTATATTTACTTTGAATATACATTACTCCTCAAGATAGAACTTTTCTTTTATTGGAAGTTTCATTTAAATAAGAGTGAGACGTGAATATTTGGAAGAAGGCACATGTTTCTGAGACATTTCTCTTACAGGTTATAGATGATTCACAGGAAAGAAAGTTTTTGATGTCTTGCCAGAACACAAAATGCTAGTTCCTTACATGGTGCAAATGAAAGGAGCTCCATTTTCTTCAGTACACATTTATAGCAGCAGTCTGGCTTATATTTGCATTTGTAGATATCTTTCACCCAACTGTCTTCGTTTTGAACAGTCTTTGCTCAAAGAACAAAAATAGCAGCTGTAATACCTGACACTGGACAGAGAAAACTTTGGAATTACAGAAATGTGGGTAGGAAAAAAGTCTGATGATGTTTGAGCTAAGCACATGAGTGAAGTCTTTATATAAATGGACCGTAATGTGAATACTTTAGAGATGGCCTTAGACCGTAAGCTGTTTTTCTTCAGTGAATTTTACTTTTAAACACTGTTTTTGGGAGATAGACTATTTTGCTGGCTTGCATTGTAACTCTTTTGTAGTACACATTTTAAATGATCCAGGTGCTACAATCATGATTTAGATATTATGACATTTATTATGAAAATATACTGCCATTTCCTACCTAACAAAGTAATGCTAACTCATGAATAAAGTATCGAGGCGAGCTATGGAAATAAGATACCACCAAAATAATAACTAATTCCTATGCGATAAGAGCTTGAAAAGTAGTACTAAATAGTAACATGTTATTAAGCATACATTTTATTCCTTACAGATGGCATTAAATGTTTATTTCCCAGCTAAAACATAAGGCAAATAAGTATTCCAATTACAGATGAAAGGGAAGGCATGCATCCCTTCGAATCTCTACAGCAATGGGTTTGCCAATGCTTATAATAAACAAACGGGTTTTATCTCAAGGAATTGAAGATTAAATCTGATATATAACTGTGAAATAAATAATACAAGCATCTTATGACTGCTTACAGGATAAGGTCTTAACTGTTGTCTGGATAGGATTAATAGCAAGGAGTTATTTAGACTACCAGTGGATAAGAAGGGAAGATTATGTATTCAAACTCTGAAACTGTAATTTAGCATCGTATTTTTTTTTTCAGTCTTGCATTTGTCACAAAACTTCAGTAAGTACAATGGAATGTATCTGTATTTTCACTTTAATCTTAAAAGAAGATATGTTCAAATGTATCTGGGTATATATGTATCTTCCACACATCTTTTTAATGTATTCTCTTCAGTGGTAAGAAGTAAATGGAGTATTCAGCCTTAACAGCATGTATTTCTTCCAGAAAGGATTGCATTGAGATTAGGTTCCTTCGTCTCCATGTTCATCTACATATATTCTTATTGAGCATTTTCTTTTTTCCCTTTGTGACTTTTTGTCTAAAAGTAATTGCTGAATTTTCTCATCAGAAATGCATACGCCCCTCTGAAGTGAAACAAGTGCTTTTCTATGGTACACCAATGCCATTGCCAGTCTTATCTGTAACCTGAAAAGGTTTGGTTTACTTCTTTGTCGCTGGATATCTTGTTTTACAGACTAAATTTCTCTTTTTAAATAAATTCTCAGATACAGAAGGAAGACAAGATCCTCCTGTTGTAGATGGCAACAAATGCCTTCAATTTCTTCCATCGTGAGAACAAATAATCAAATTAGAATTTACCTAGGATATTAATTCAATCTGGGAAGCATGCCATATTCACCCCACTGCTGAAAAAAGCCATATTTATTTATGGTAGTTTGTTAGATATGGATTCAGACATGCAGGTTAACATTCAAAGAATAGAACAATGCTTATTTCTACAGCTTTGATTTTTAAAATTAGACTAGTACTGTGAGTGATGTGCGATGAGAACTCAATTGTCAGAAGTGCACAAGAGAATAACTTTTAGTCATTCTTAGTTATTTTTATACCTCTTGATTTCTTTAAATAAAGAAATTTTTCTACAAGAATTTGGCACTTCATGCATTCATTTTTCTATATTTAGTGCTGCAAAGGGTAAAAGAGAAAAAAAGAAAAAAATATCATGGTAGTGAACAGTGGGCTGTTTCACTCCCAACTAAATGGCCGTTTTTGTAGAAAGATTAATTTAGGAGATATTTTATAATTTCTGACAAGTGCGCTATTGGCATTGGCTTGTCTGAGGCCCCGTAACTCACCTTCCAAGTTCTTCAGAAAGACTCAAAGAACCAGTACTGTTTGCTGTTTTAAAACAAACACCAACACAAGCCTCCTTGTATCTTTTGAGCTGTTTCCTGCCTATATCCTAATACCAGAATTAGCATTATGATAGGGAATTTATGCTTATAGGCATATAAGCTTAGATAATATGTACCTGGAGATAAATTTGGCTGTGTATTGCATAATGCTGTAAGAACTGCAATATGGAGGCTGAGGAATAATTGAAGATAGAATCCTCAGCAGTAAAATACCTATGATTCTGCAGGTACACAGGGTATAATAATATGGTCTGGAGATGAATTTACAGTATGGGAAATTAGATGCCACCTGAATTTTGACTGCATACCTGTGCATAGTAAATAATCATGAATGCTGAAATATTGGGTATGCTTTATGAATATATAAATATGCATTAGCATTTGGTATGCAGGAAGGGTATGTGTCAATGGAAGAAGGCTTACTCAGAGATGGGCTATGAATATGCAGCAGCTGAACTTTACTCCTTTACTGAAGTTTGTAGTTCAGCATTTTTATTTTTATTTTTATTTTTACATTTTCTGTTGTGAAAAAGCAGCTGGCTACAGTATCAGCAGTTAACCTCAAAGCCTCTTGCCTTAGATTTCATAACAGGGCACAGATGAGGCTGGATCTTCTCCCTACTTAACAGACCAGGGCTGAGAGATTTTGGTATCTCATGGTGCTGCATGTGTGACATGCTGTGCACTGTGCTCCTTTGTTAGTGGCCTGCAGTTCCTCTCTATGCCAGAATTTACTGTATGGGAAGCATTTTATAGTCCCTTCTTTTGACGTCCCTGCTTGCACAGCTGCCTGTAACTCCTCTACGCTGCATCATACAGCATGGCTCATAAATATTTCATTCTACACAAAATAACCACTTGTTACTACCATCTATATAAAAAGCATGGTTATATTACATGGTCATACAAAGATAAGCAGAAGTAAAACAAATTATGAAAGGACACATGCTCTGAGACATCTGTAACTATGGATTTACTTTGGGCATTTCCTTTCAATGATTTTTTCAGGGGCTGGAGGCGCAGTCATCAGGAGCCTGACAGCATCCATCCGGTTCTGGTGCAGGGACAGGGACTCCACCACTGACTGTGATGGAAACAGATGGGCGCTTTGCTTTGCAGTTATTCCTGGATAAGTTACAGATTCCAGTGGAGAGTCCCAGTATTTTCTTTTTATTTCTCAGCTGTGAGTGAATAAGAAAACTGGAATCTGAATGACAGAAGCTGATGGAAGAGAAAGATTATGATTTATAGGGTACCAATTGTTCAAAGTTTACTGAAGCCCAGAATTTCTACTCATGGAGATACAAATCGCACAATCTTCACATCCCTTTCCTATCAGTAGGGGCAAGAGAATTTCATTTTCATTGTCTTTCATGTGACACCACCACTTAATCTCTCTCCTGCTAGCCAAGACCAGACCTGCATTTCTAATATTCAAAGGAAATCAGTGTTTATTTTTTTAAAAATCCACTTGAAGACAGTATTTAAATACTAAATAGACACCTAATAGCACATAAACAGCATTATTTTATGTTCTAGACATTACTTTTAACTGCTGTGCACATCATTAGAGAATTTAATACAATATAAATAATGCAATTATTTGGTAAGCGGTTGAGAGAAACAAAAATATGAGTTAAGTTTCACCAAGAGCTTTCTATGTATTCTGGGTAACAAAAATGTATAAATTACTTTTTGTCTTATGTTTTCTTCAAGATGCCTTTTAATTCAGTGTCATTCATACTTATAAGGTTTAAATAGGTAAAGTTTTTGTTATGGTTTTCATGTGGGATATATAAATAAACACTTTATAATAAAATAAAAAATAAAGGGCCATATATTAAAATAAATATTTATTTGCCAGGCAACAGTCATATCTGGAGTAGATGTCCTATTTTGCCTCACTGTCACGTATGCAGGTGCCTTATAAGAGCAAATTAAAATGAAATACAAAATGGATATTTACTCCCATGTGCTTCATTGTCTGAGAAAACAACTAAGTAAAATCATTCAAACTTTTCAAAGGTATTTATGAACTCACTATTATTGAAAACTACTAGTGTCATGCTATAGAAATTCTAATGGTATGCTATGCTTAAATCACTTTAATTTACTGTTTTAATAATTATAAAAGATACTGGCCATAAACTAAAGTCATTTTAGATATAACAAGGAGTGTATAAAATTTTATTCTCCCCTTCTACATAACTAATTAAAATTTATTAAAATTTATTTTATGTTTTTTGGTTTTGAATAAGTAGTTATAAAAGAAAAAGCTTATAAAGTATAGGCATATAACTTAATAATTTTAGTAAAGACAATGAAGTTCAGTCTTGCTCCTTTTCACATGAAAAATGATAGAATCTAAACCACTCAGTTTTACAATTTTATATTTATTTTAATATAAACATATTAATATAAACAGGAAGAACTGCAAAGCCTTAAATTACAGAATCAGCACAATATTTCCATTTCGCACATACTTGTGTTCTTTCATCTTTGAGATGCTGATGTTTGGCAAACCTCCGAAAAGAAGAAGGTGTTGCATTAGAGTTGTTCCAATGTCACCCTGTATATACTATTTCTAAGAAAAACTTTTATGAGTAAACATATTAATATAAACAGGAAGAACTGCAAAGCCTTAAATTACAGAATCAGCACAATATTTCCATTTCGCACATACTTGTGTTCTTTCATCTTTGAGATGCTGATGTTTGGCAAACCTCCGAAAAGAAGAAGGTGTTGCATTAGAGTTGTTCCAATGTCACCCTGTATATACTATTTCTAAGAAAAACTTTTATGAGGAGGAGACCCTTTGAGCTATCTGTAGATAGCTGGTTGTGCTACACTGGGAGATGGGAGATGACTATCTGGGACTGATCAATTTAAATGTGGAATAGTGAGCAAAAAAAGAGTGACCTGAAAGAACTGATGGGTAGAATGAGGTCATTGAACTGAGATAGTTGGACAAGTCACTTCATCTAAAACTTTTAAATGTATGTGTGTGAATTTTGTTTAGTCACATAAATCAAATGTTCTCATTTCCAAACCTGTTTCTAGGGAAATTAAGCATTCAGCATTTCTAACAATTTTGTCAATCTGGAGACAGATATGGATTACCTAATATCCTTACATTTTAATAGCCTTTGAAAATAGCCTTTCATTTTAATATAAACCTAACTCAAATTTCATTCTGGGTATTAATTAAATCAGCATGAAGATTAAAAAAAAAGAGCATAAGTGATTATATTTAATAAATAGCAACTACTATGGAAATAAAGTATAAAATAAGTAATCCTATGCTTTATACCTGTTTAATTTATATGAAATTATGGCTTAAATTTACCTAAAATAACCAAGATTTAGGAAATGTTAATAATAATTTGATCTAGCTTTTGTATTTGCTTCTTTTTTAGCAATATTTCCTCGGTTAACAAGTGCCTCAACACAGAAGAAAGTCCGTTAGTCATCAAACAGTAAAAGTACTAGGAACCTTGATCTGGAATAAATTGTGGCTATGTGTGACATTTAGATATTTTTGTTGTTAAAATTACCTCCAAAAATACCTATTGCAGATACCAATAATTAGTGATAATGATTATGCAGTTTAAGTTTCAGCATTTCTTTCTCTTTTTTTTTTTTTTTCCTTCCCTCAGTGAATACTCATTACCCAGATAAGTAGCCCATTTCTGTTGCTGGGACTTTTTAGGTAAGGAATTACAGGTGATGACTCAGAATTACCTGTTAGAATTAATTCTATTAGGAATATATTTGTTGGTTTGTTCTAACGTAGTAGTTTGTCACATTTGAGTATAATATATCGATAATTCTCCAAGTACGGACAAAACAGCTTTCTGAGATATATTTATGCGTGTTCGAACAGACCAAATTATATTTCCTGCACATTCTGGGGTTCAGAGAAATATGCTGTGGCTGATGTAGGAATGCAGACACCGAAGTCTGAAAAAGCTTGCTGTATAATTAAGTGATAATAGTACTATCACACTGTTTTATGAGGCAGTAACACAGTCCCCAAGTGAATAAACTATGAAGCCGAAGGCTGTGCAGTTTATTCCAATGAGGGAACTGGATCATTGCCAAGAGCGTTGCTACAATAGCACCGTTAAATTAGCATGCTATAAATGTTTAATTAAATAAAATTTGGTGTGGATTCTTGCACATGGTATGGAAAATAATGTCATAGTTTGAGAATTAAGAGAAAGTGCCAACAAAGACATTTGTGGGGTCACTGCTTTTGAGGCGTGCCCTGTGATGCTGTCAGGTGAAATGGTCTCCTATTCAATACACCAGCCTGTGAAATCAGATTCGAGGTGCAAAGGTACTGAAATGAGAAACACCGTATATAGTGTCAGTATAGTGGGATACTGATGTTATCCTCAGTGCTGCTATCTCTTCTGAATTTTAGAGTTAGGGGATTAAGGCACAAAAAAGCTAAATGAGTTGTGCAGCAAGAAGCTGATGTTTTGGTCCCTGGCCCAGTGTGAGGGCTGTGATCGCTATCATACTTTTCTCTGTAAAAGACAGATGGAAGGATTTTTGGAAGATATGCAGCCCTGAAAGACTTAGAAATACTTTGAAAGTTATCTGTGAAGCTCAGCAAGACCTGAAAAGCACTAGCAGGGCACTGGCATGGTACCTGAGGCAAATCTCCATGACATTCAATCCTGACAGCTCTGCCAAGATTTCCAGGTAAAGGTACTAATTTAATCTAAATATTTGGATGCAGATGCCTACTTGCACAAACAACTGGATGGAGGCCACCAATTCAGTCTGTATAAATGACCAAACAGCTGTCAAACTGTCACGGTTTTGGTCAAAAGCCAGCTTTTGAACAACTGTCTAGAGATGAAAGTCTGTGGGTGTGCAGTTATTGATCCCCTTAGACTTCTTGCCATACCTCACCTCTGCTGAAATGTACTCAGGGAATAAGGGTGGCAAAATGGCAGCAGAGTGCACCTACTTCTTTGGCAGATTAAATACACTAATTAAAATGCTACTCCTGTCACAGAAACCAGTTCGGAATTTCATTTCCAATGCAAATGCCAATAAACGCAAGCTAGATGCATCAAATATCTTGCATCACATCAGCCAGAAACGCTGCAGAAATGAAAGATTATGGTATGAAACAAAATTAATAACATACAATTAAAAAGTGTGGAAAATCAAATTGAGATAAAAATAGAAACATATATGCTTGAGAATAAAACAAGAATAAACTTTCACTTCCATGTTCCTTTAACTATGTATGAGCTTCAGAAGACCAGGCTATACATTCTACTTTGAAGCTCTGAGGCTGTGAAAAATTTGCAAAGGGAACACAAAATTACCAATCAACGCAAGTGATTAAGACAATTGGTTGGAATGTTTTAGTATGAAACCCAGCATTTTTTAACTGAAAAGTTAATGTGAGGCTACCATTTTGAGATGTTAATTGAAAACAGAACAAACTATTTCCTAACTAGTCCTATTAAAAACTTTTCTCATTAGACTATAGTAAACTTAATAAAGAAATGCCCTTAACATCATTTGAATTTATATATGCAGTAGACACTTTTCAGTGTCTACCACTTTCAGTAAAGCTGGTCTGAGTTTGGTACTCAGGAAGGTCTAATCCACAAAAGTATAAGACTAAGAACAAGATTTGGTCAAGGCCTTACAGTAAAACTGAAAATAATTATAGGTTTCTCTGTAAAGAACACTTTGTTCAATGGGTAAACCATGCCAGAAAGGAGCTAGATATTGTTGTTGTGATAGTATATGCACCTGCTTATAACTCTTATTTTCATGCCTGGATTTTATCCATTGCACACACTGTGACACAATATACTGTGGCTGAATGCTAACCCATATTCCCAAAATGTCAGTAAGAAAAAGAAAGATCAATACAAAAACACGACAAAAAGCAGGTGCAGAGAGGGATCAACGTTTTCAATGTCAGTCTGTTTTTAGTTCCTTACACTTATTTTCAAGCAGCATATTTGCATGAAGTCCAATTTCCATAGTAGATAACAGGAATGTAATACTAATGGCAGCTGGATGAGGATCTTGAAATATCATTAGCTAATTCCTAACAAAATGTGGGGTTTTTTAGATGTTCTATAGATAGATTGATAGATCCAGCTAGATGTTCCTCCATTTTTGTTTCCCTTCTTCCTTCAAAGGGACTGTTGAGGCTAAAGGAGCACTGAGACCACATCTTGAGTCACATCATCTCTTCCTGGAGGCCTCATGCCACTTTCCGTTGGGTAATAACTGCATCAATGAAGTGAAGCGCAAACAGAAAAGACATTCAGTAGTGAAGAGGATTAGGTTGTTCTAATGTGACAGAATATCTTGGGTGACTATTGCCAGACTGCTTCAGCAAGATACTCAAAAGGATTTGTAATACAGACCAATTTCCTAATTTACACTGCATTTCAACTTGTGGTTCCATCGCTCTCTTGGCACAGTGAATCAGCTGATATAATGAAGGGATAAAAGAACAGTTGCTCCATCTTATAAAATGATTATATAGTTTCTCAATAGAGAAAATGAGAGATCAAAGGCCAGGTCTTTTATTTGTTTTGCTTTTGGGTTTTTTCTCCTATAAAGGAACTAAATAAGACAAATAAACATCTTATAAAATGATTATATAGTTTCTCAATAGAGAAAATGAGAGATCAAAGGCCAGGTCTTTTATTTGTTTTGCTTTTGGGTTTTTTCTCCTATAAAGGAACTAAATAATTGACAAATAAAATGGAACCTCTTGCTGATAATCTTTCCTAGACTTTGCAATCAAAACATTTGAAGTTAAGATAGAACAGTGAAAACCAAAATAAATATAACCACCTCTTATTTTATTCCATAATTCTTGTCATTTCCAAATACAGGTTCAACTTTCTGTTCTGCCCTTGTGTAGTTGAGCCTTTTCATCCTGGCCTTTTTAGTTGAGCTAATCAGTATTTTTTGTCAATGTTTTTTGTCCATTTTTCTACATTTTTTCTTTTGCTTAATTGGAACCAAAATAGTTTGGATTGCTGAACTGAATGGAAGTAATTTTTGTCAATTCAGCATTATGCTGTTGCAATGCTGCCACACTAACTGAGAGATGTTAGAGTTCAAGTATCTCATCCTTCCAGTTTTCTCTCTTGGTCAAGAAAACCTTTATCATTTTGTAGCTTCTCAAAAGATTTTTGCTTAGTTGTTGTTTTGAGATGATATGTGCAATCTAGAAGCTGATAGAACAAGCAAAGATGTAAATATTTGCCCATTGGCAACTGCTGATTTATTGAAATGGAAATGATTTATGCAAGAGTTTTGCGTTTTGACCATTATTTTTGTCAGGAATGAGGAGCAAAAGTAATTTAAAAGCAGGTGCTGTATATTTCTTTGTTTTACAGTGTCTTTTTATCATTAGAAATATTTATATTCTGTATAACATTTCTGATGAACAGAATGTAAAAGTGCAATACAACAGAAAACACCTCCCCTCTCCCTGCCAACTTTAAACATATCAGCTTCACAGAACTAAAATAATCCCCTCCATAGAAGGGGAGAGGGATGGGAACTGAAATTCACTCTTCTAAGCCTGTTTAGAACAAAAAAAAAAGAGTCACTTTGATATCTCAGGTCTGAAACTTTAAATGTCTAGCAAGTTCTAAATGTAATACCCCAAAACTCGGTTCCTCCTGTGCTGAACTTTCACACCTGAGCGGCCACAGAATACAAATAATTTCTCAATGAGGGCTGCAGGATGCAGATGCCACATCCCAGCTGCACCAGGGCTCCTGTGCATCCTCACTCCTGGTGTCCCCATGTGGCCTGAACACTTTGGAGTCTACAACCTCCTTCCTGAATGTGTGCCTGGCATTTCCCTATGAGCAAACGTGGCTAAGCTTGGACAAAAAGAGTGGATAATGGAGAAACAAGAATAATTTTTGCCTGTATTAGATGTGGTAACAAAAATATATATCACTGTGTTGAAAGAAAGATGATGGACAGAAGTTAGGAATGCATGTGGATAATCTTAACTTCTAGCTATTAAGATACAGCATAGAAATTTCAAGTGGCAATTGAAAAAGAAACCATAAGAAATAGTCCAGTTGTGCTGGTACTGAGTCATGGCAGTGGAGAGAGTTTTGTGCTCTTGAGTGGTCCTTTTGCAGAAGACTAATCAAACGGTGTTGCTGCATTTTGCTTTGCTAAAAGCCTGAATTTGTCCTGCAGCGCTGTGTAGTATAGCTTGATCCTTGGCAGAGAGGCATTCAGCTGAACTTGTTACAAGTCATTCGAGTGGCTTTTCCAGCACATACACGATAGATGCAGCAGAGTGAGCAAGTGCTGTACAAGGTAACGCACGGCTGTAAACAAAAACTTCATTTCAGTGGGAAGCTGAGACAAGGCAGAGTTCTTCTGGAGTTAGGCATATTTCAGTTGGTGGGTTGTGTCAAGTGGAATTTGGACCAAAATAGTAATATCTGAAGAGATGTAGGTAGAAGATTGTGAAAAGGACTTAAAGCTGTTGTCACAGTACTATCATTTGTTGGAGAGCTTCCGGCTAGAACAAGCATTTTCAGCTCCAAGGGGGTCACACATTAATTCAGTCACTTTTTGGTGACATGAACACATTTTTTCATAAGAGTAACATTATTTCAATGTATTACAAGAAAGTATAAAGTTTATTAAAATTTAGGAGTTTCAGTACCATTACACTGCAGGTATCAAAACCAGTCACACGATTCCTTTTATTTTAGAGCAAATATACCTTAAAGTGTAGTTATTCATCTAGACTTTTGGTTTTAAATAAGAAAAATATATGTACCCTTAAGTTACAGTGATAAAATAAATTGAAGGTACTTCTTGTCTTGCAGATTTCAAAGTGAAGTTGTGAAGCAATAGGAGTTATGCTCCTTCCCAAAAATATTCATAGAGTCTGCATTTTTAATTCCCAGAGCATATCTCTGGATGTTGCTGTAGCTATATAGAGATGTATGTACAGGACTATCTAAGTAGAAGAGAAGTTATGTTTGAGTAGGATTGAGAGAGAGAGATGGATGGTGGAGATTAAAAGCCTGAATGTCTCTTTGGCATTACCATACGAGATGCTCAAAATTATGTGTGGGGCAGGTGTCAGTTCAGAAATGGCAGATGGCATTTTTGGTGCATCAGCATCATTAGTTAGCAGGGCAGCTTCAAAAGTAAAAATTTGGGGATGGGAGGTGCCCTGCAAAATCAGCTCTCCTTTGAAATAACTGCTAATACATTCACTTCTGCGACTGAGGAATCCATAGGACAGAAAAGCTGTAAGAAAATATGGTTGCTACCTTCTGCAGATGCTACTTTGCAAGACTCCTTTTTGAACTCCTCTGACAGGTCACCTTGGCCTGAATATTTGCTGAGGCTAATTGGTATGGAGCTGGAGCTACCGCACTTTAGCTGAAGGTCTGTCAATACATTGCTGCAGAGCACAGAGCGAGCTCTGCCTTCTCTGTGCTTCTCTTCTTCCCAAGTAACAAAACAGAGATAGAAATGTTTAGCTACTTCACTGGAATTAAGAAGAATAAGTGCAAAATGCTTTGAAAATGAATAATATTATTAATGATTATTGTTGCAGTAGAAGCATATACTTCAGCAAATTCAGAGAAACCTGTGAAGAGGCAGAAGGGCTAATCTCGTTTCATATTCTTTTTCTATTAGTGGTGTTTTGGAAAAGCTGTGCTCCAGGTACTTATTTGGTCTCAGTCTCTCAGGCCTCCTTGTTGCAAATGTGATCTCTTTAGACCATGGAGGATAAGATTCAGCTGGAGATGAAAACATATGTACCAGCATGCTGCAGCTTACCCTTTGGCTGTTTTGCTCCTTCGCCCCACACAACAAAGTAAAGAGAGATCTTAGAAACTGGAAAAAAGCAGATTTTGTTTACATTAAAATTCATGAACATATGGTTTGGCCTTTAATCTCAGAAAGTCACAGTGTTTGCTTGAAAGGACAGGTCCTCACACACAGACCAGGCCAGTTTAAAAAATTCAGCAATTATGAAGGCTACAATGCCCTTTTTTGGAGCAAGTAAGAGACACTGGGGAGGTATGTTTGTACAGCTCTGAGGCCCCTATCTTTTCTCTCTTCTCATCTTCTTGGCCTGTTTTTATTTCTCTCCCCAACACTATAAGCCACTTTTCTGAAAAAATATTAACAAAAACATATCTAGCAATGATGCTGATGACATTTTCATGTTCAACTTTGTACATTACTGCTATCATACAGTATATTCTCAGCTTTGTCTGCGAGCTCATTTATTTCCTAATTTATCTTTGAGAACAGAAAACCTACAACTATTAGAGCTAAAATTCAAAAAAATGAAAACTGGGCTTGAAGATGTTATATTTGACTTGATTGTGCTGGTAGATAGACAAGATAAAATGTCAAATGAATAATTCCATACTTCAAAGGACAGCAAATTATTTGCAGGGATTAGGAAGCAATGTCCGGTTCTTTCTCATACTTTGTGGGAAAAATATCAGATTTACTGGGAGTACGTGTAGCATTTTCCATGTTGCCTGGGGAACACAGACACCCACAGAGGGGGAAGAGCAGGCAGACACAGAGGCCATTGCTTCACATGGCCATGGGTCCAGGACATGCCATTGAGGTCTGGTTTTAAACGAAGACCGCACCATGTTTTAGGTGTTATGAAATGAAAGGCTCAATTGCATCCAGGAGCAGGTGGTCAACATCTCTCAAAATAGCAGCACTTCAGTGTTGAATTTCACATATGAAACAACTGGCTTACTGTGTTAATAAATGGATAAACTGGTGTGATTTTATAGGCTGCATCCTCAGGACACATTTAGTACAAGGCCAAGGCCTTTTATTTTCATTGTGGCAGCATGGGATTTTAGATACTAGACCTAATGGGGAATGACTGGCAGCATTAACGATAAAACAATATTCCAAGCTGAGCTCATGACTTGCAATAACTGAATACTGTTCATGGGATAGCTTTGGGAATCTTCACTGTGAACAAAAGAAGTCCTGCAGTTTTCTCATTTAATTAAATTTAAATCTATGGGGACTGACAGTGCATGTCTTGGGCTTATGCTTTTTTTGACTTGTTCTTTGCAGCTTAATGTCATTGTAAAGTAGTTTTTAATCAACAGACAGTCTTAACTGGAAATGAAGCTGACATGTAGTTACCTCTATATAAGGATTTTTATTAATTGCAACACTAACTACAGGAAAAATATCTAAGACGACATGTAGTAATAAAACACCAGACGGTAGCACAGAGTTCAAATACACTTTATGATTTTCTCTTATGGGTCACTTGCAGTTGTGGTTGCCTGGAATCTTTTACTGGAAGGACTTTCTTTTGTCTGGTTTTAGTGTTGCAAAACAAATCATTATGGGGTATTTTCTACATCAGGCTGAACCTTGGGGGTCGTGGGGGGAGCATATGGTTTCTAAAATACCTCAAACATTTGTAAGTTAAAGGGGAAACTGTTTTCAGTGCTGTTTTATGAAGAAACACCAGTTCTATGCATCAGAATGAGTTATAAATATGGATATGGGTGCAGATAAAAATATATAGATAAAAAGATACCCGCACTGCATGATTCAGTACTTCTTAGAGTTCTGAACTATGTTCCTGACCAGAAGCCATGTAACACTACAGCACAGGGAACGAAATTAGTCAGGTTGCATTAATGCAACATTAGTCAGGAATGGTGCTAATTGCTAATTCTAGGACCTTTTAAGTTAGTATTTCCGGGCATGGGAATTTAACATGGGATTGTTTAATGTAATATGGTTCTTTTTAATGTAGGGAAACCCTCACACACACCCCCCCCAAACACCTCCTAAATCCAAATTTGGCTCCATAACAAGCTTCTAAAATCCCAGTATGCACACAGATGCTTGTGAGAAATCTAGACAAGATGCTAACGCATCTGACAGTTCATTTCCACTCTCCATGCTGTCCCCTCTCTCACCTCCTATTTACTAATTACACTGCTTATGATCAAAATGAGCACTCTACTGCAGCACTTGATCAGGATTTTTCCTGCAATAGTAATTTCTTGTTGGCAGGACCACTGCGGTAAGAGGTGCAGAACGAAACAAGGGGCTTTCCCTGCTCACCCTAAAAACATGGGAAATTCCTGATGGGAGTCAAAGGGGGATATAGGAATAGTGAACCTGGGAGAGATCGAGAATAAAGATGGTGAACAGGAATGAAGAGTAGCAAAAGCTGGGAAAAGCAGGAGTAAACAGAGAGAAGAAGTGGAAATTTGCAGCCGATGAAAGGAGGGAGAGGTGGTGGAGATAAAGATAGAATGGAGAGGGAGAAAGGAGACAGCAACACTGCTTTGCAGAGGTATAATTACCAAAACTTCAAAGACTTTAAAAAAACCCAAAACATAGAGAAAATATCTGTAGAGATACAAGATAAAACAAACCTTCACAAAGTTACAGAAAGGGCTAATTAGAAGCAACTGGAGTAGCGAAGTAAAAGATATTTAGCCACTGCAACATGCACCTCTACAAAAACTAGAACCGGGCAACTTATTCCTCAGTTTTAGCGTTCTTACTTGTTTAGCAAATAGCTGTGATCTGTCTGCCAATTCATGTCACCCTTCACAGCAGGTTCACAGACAAGATAACAGCTTTCCAGTTAGGTTTCCTAATGTTAAATTGTCATCAAAGCACACATCCTTCCCTCTTTCCAGCCTCCTGTCAAGTCATGCATTACTTTGTTCTCCCCTCTGAGTATTAAATGGGGAAGCAGGGATCTGGTTATAAATAAGATAAACGGAGGGATTGAGCTTTTTTCCATATTGCAGGTGCTTATTTAACTTGTAAAGGAGAGATTGGACTCCCTTTTTCCATGTCCATGTTGTGCACAGACGCTTGTCCAGTAGAGACTGTGACTGTTCATCAGGTTATATTGCTTGAAGTCTGAGACACAGAAATATCCAATTTGTAATTCCTCATAAGTCCAGCCACCCTAAGCCGGCTGTGTTAGGGCAGCTCTGCACATACTGCTAAGGAGATGTGCAAGTGCCCCAGGTTAGGTCACACACATCTGTGTGTGTGTGTGTGTGTGTGTGTGTGTGCGCGTGTGTGTGAAAAAGCATGTATTTTATGTTGACAAAAAAACCTCTCGTAGATGTTCCTCTTCTGCTGGAGGGACAAACTTAAATTTGCCTTGCAAATGCTCAGACAGGCACGTTACAAGTCAGCTGAGCTTTCCTTCAAAGGATGGGCCATGACACCTCAAGGCAACACCTAGAATTAGCTCATGTAATGACATTTCCCCCCCCCCATCTACTTAGAAATAACAACCTCATTCTGAAGAATATACAATAAATAATGGCAATTCATACACTAAAAAGCAAGGATTATATGCAATATTTAATGACTATATTTGTTAGAGAGTAGTGAGAATCATATCAATTGAAGGCGGCAGGATACGGTGGAGAAAAATAGTATATATAAAAAAAATCATATTCTATGATTCTATATTATATTGTAATGAAAGGTAATGTCAAAGAGCAAAAAGCCATGTGAGGCAATTTAAAACCCCATGGGTAACCTTACAAGCTAAGCAATGCTTGGACTGAGTGCTTTTGTGTGCAATGTTGTTCTTTCAATACAGATTTTCTATTTTTGGCATAATATATAAATCAATGTCACAACATAAAGATAAAATGATGTATACTTAAAGTAAAACATAAAATTACCTCTTTCTCTATGGGCCAACTACTTCTTAGATATTATTTAGAAAGCATCAAATAAAACAGCATAGGAATTTTATAGCTGCCTACAATAAATGAAGGAAGGAGAACTTCAGAGATTCACCATGTCTCTGCACTCCCAGTTGATCAATACCCATGTATAGTCTAAGCATCACCTGTGTGCCTTCTGCTATCATGAAAATGTAGAATTCATCTTCCTGTGGACTATGGAGGCCAAATGTGCTTCAGTATTTAGTTCTCATTCTGCAGAGAGATCAGAAAATACTTTGCCTCCAGTTGAAGTTCAGAGAGAGGGACAATTTTGATTTTGCCATGGTTTCATGGGACACCTTAAAATCTAGATGTCATCCAGAACTGGGAAGCTAACTTTTGATAGCTCAAGAATGAGCTTTAATATATCGTCTGAATCTCTGGGAATTCCTGTTATGTTAGGGACAAATAGATAGGAATCATCATTTTATGAACAGAAATTCCCACATTTGTTATATTCACTTAATCTCTCACGGAATCTGCATCTGAAGAAAATTTGTAAGTATAAATCTTCTTTTTCTTCACAACAAGCATTGCGAAAAATGCCTGTCTTGTGATGTGTGGGATGATATAGCATTGCCTAGCCAGGTTTTTTCTTCAAATGACACCTCACCTCTCTGCATTCTGTCCATTTTATCCACCAAAAGCAGCCAAGATTAGATAACAGCGTATATTTGATACCTGATCATCACAAAGATATGAGGTCATTTGTCTAGTGAAATTCCCAACAAAGATAAAGGGTCAGACTAACAACTTCTTCTACCCTGTTGTTATCATCTTCTAGATGAGTGGAGTACGCAAAGAGTTTGTTCTGTGTGAACATGTTTTTCTACAATGTATCCAATATCGAGAAGAAATCATTCTAATAATGTAAAAAAAAAACAAAGCAAAACCACCCAAACCTACTGCAGGACACCATTTATATACTATTTTGGCCCAAACTTTCTTAACACAAAGAAGGCATAAGGTACCGATGTTTGCAGTTCTACTCTGACTTTTTTGGGACAGATTAATGTACTGATGGTGCTGCCCATAATTCATGTATTTTTGATAGCGTTAGAAATGAATGGACTCTCTAAGGATTTTTAGGACTTACAAAACTATCGTTTTGTCAGACTTCTTTGGAGGCTTAGGAAAGTTATTTTATAAAGAACATTATAAGATATTTAAATATAGAGAAAAATCACTTGATGAGACCTATTTCTTTCGTTAGTTTAATAAATAGGATTTTTTTTTTTTTTAAGGTGGTATATTTAGAGCCTGATTTGTAGGTATATCACCTCCTCACCCTTTCTCTCCTGTATGCCCTTATCTTTTGTGAGGATGATAAAAGCTACACCTGCCACAATCACCTCCTCTTCAGACCCAGCCTTGAGGTTCAATGCATTGCAGGTCTAGTTCAGAAAAAGTGTTCTTCCTCTGTCTTTTCTAAAAGAGTCCAAGAGGCAATCCAATTATTAACAGTATATCATGACTGTGTGCTTATATCTGAAGACTTTCAGTCTTGTTGGAAATAATTTTTTGAATAGTATTACTATCAGGGACAGTCAAGTTACCTATGCAGAGCAAAATATTTTTTTTAACCTACATTTTTAAAAATCATATCAGGTCCTGCTTAGAAGACAGCTGATTGCATTTAGCATCAACCTTGACTGCCTTCTCATTTCCATCTTATAGGCCAGTTAGGAAAATGGCAAATGTTGGAGCTGACAAAACAAAGGTTAATACCCAAGAAGAATGGCTGGAGGTGGCTTGGAAAGCAAGCAGAATGATATATAATATAAGCAGAATGACATATAATATAATGAATAATGTACATACCTAATTCCACCCACTGGGCTGAAATTGCAGTTGACTTCAAAGGACTCAACAAATGCAGTTGCTTAAAATCCAGACAGTAATCTGAACATTTTTCTCTAAATTTAACACTTACTTTTAAACTAGATACTAGTCTGGAGATATGGAAACTATGTTTGCTACCTCAAAAAATATAATGAGTTTCCACTACATCCTGCAGACAGATTTTGCTGTGTCTTCTGAACTGAACAGGATGATAGACATGTTTGTCAGGTTTTTTTCTAAGGCCAGAAAACAGCAATAAAGAAAACTGCCAATTTTCCTATTATAACAAATTCAATGTTTCATAACACCAGTTTGAAATTAAAATAAAAAAAAGAAATCTAGTACCCAAGCACTAAAACCAAATAAGAACATGCTATATTACTTTCAAAATTATTCTCCCTATAAACCTTGCCAATTAAACCTCAATATATTTGTTAATTTCAGAAACAAGAAAAAATTGTTTCACATTGCTTATTTGTGCGTGTACACATTTCTTCTCTTAAAAGTTAATTTGTAATTATTGTGAGTTTTATAACAATTTGGAGGTAAGATGCAGAGACAGCTTTGTACATCTTTGTAAATACCTTTTTTCAGATGCAGCATCTGTTGCTGTAGCTAAGCTCTAAATACATACATATTTTCAGGTAATGTTTTCTCATCCATAGAAAGGCTTAATTTGTTTTCATGTTTCAGATCTCTCATATTATTTAAAATATCAGATGATTGCATTACTAATCTTGCAGTTAACAACTGGCCTTCCTACCCTTTGTGAATGCAAAAGTTACATTTCTATTCTTGTAAATAGCCTCCTGCTAATCTCAACCAAACTTCTCAAAGATACTGCTGTAGAAGTTGTGCTGCTGCTCTTTTTGTTCTGATGCACTGAATATCTTTAAATAAGTAAATAAAGTAATAGGACCTTACAATCTGAACATTAACACTTAATAGCCTTAAAATGTATTTTCCTTCCTACAGAGAATGAAAAAGTCTATTCTGTAATGAACAACAAAGGAAGTGTAATGAAGGTACAAGCAAGGAAGTAGTTTCCAGAGACAGTTAGTATCTACATCAGAGATCTACTCAATTCAATATCTAATTGCTAATTCAATGTCTAATTGCTCAGTATCACATTATGTACTTGTCTGCAAAATACAGCAGTCAGTTCAAGTGGCTTTTGCAAGGGCTTCTTAATGGCACAGTTCCCTTTCTAGCCGTCTCACTAAATGTAATTATTACAGATGCCATCTGGAATATTGAACAGATACAAGCAGCCTCCTACCACCTGCAAAATGTTTTCCGAGCAGTCCCAGGACCTTTTTTCCAGACACTGACACTGCTCCCTCTGGGTGACTGTGAGGCCATCACACTACCTAGTCAGCATGCCAAATATATCAACCTGTTATTACCTGTCCAAGACCGTATGAGGCAAGGCCACCCTTTAGTCCCCCCTCTGTGGGGTTTGGAGAGTGCATCACCTCTGTGACACAGTGCATGACCCACTGCTGCTCTCAAATGAAAGTTTAATAAGTACTATTTTCTCTCCATTATTGTGGGTAGAACATTATGTCCTCAAAAAAAATTGCAGTGTAAGATCCAGGTTCACGCTGATCAGCCAATTTATATTATAAATTAGTTATGCTAAAATATTTTAAAACTTTAGGACAGCTCAGATAGTTTTGGGTCTGTTTCAAGGAGAATTATGCAACCTCCTACAAGCAGGAAACATTTTCAAGGTCTCTGTTATACCTTCCAAACATTAGAAAGCATTTAAAAGAAGCACAACTATAAGCATTGCAGGTAAAGCAAGGCAAAAAAATGTTCACAATTTGCTGAGCATCAGTATGTTTAGATATATCTGGTAGTCTCTGTGTAGCAATTTATGCTATGGCAGCTGCAGCATAGAAACTGCTTTTGTATCCAATTTAAAAACATGAATGTTCCAATCCTTACCCTAGAGCTTAAAGACAATTTACAGAAGTAGGGCCGTATGAAGTATTGCTACAATAAACTGTTGTTTTGCTTCCCTTTTATAGCAAAAATTAGGGGAACACTGCAACTGTTGTCAGTCTTAAAATGTTTGCAACAAAATAAAAGCCATTGGGTTTCTTTAATTTCAATGGTTTTCTTCATTATTCAAAGGCCTTTCTAAATCTTTCATAGATTCAGAGTGATTTTTTTAAAAGAAACGAATAATCCTTCAGCAATTAATCTAAGTATCTGGCTACTGCAAAAGTGGGCATTGATGGTCTTTCTGTATTTTTCTCATGGAAGAAGGAATTTTAGTCCTTCAAAAACTTGCTTATTGGTTCCCTTACATTGGCAGAAGTTTGAATAGATTATAAAATATTTTTCAGGTAATATTCTTCTAGAATTAAAGAAGAAATACATTATAATTATTCATCATTGATTCATTTGAAATCCATCCTAGTGGCTGGAGATTTACTGTTGGCTCAGACAAGAATGTTACTTTCTGGTTCATAGAAAGCTACTGTCTCTTTCATCACATAAAACTTCCTTTGTAATGAGTGAGGACACAGGATACACTGAGTTCATATAGCCAGGAACAATTACTTTCATGATTGTTTTCAGTGAATTAAAGGAATTAACTAAATGTTAAATAATATGTAAATACGTTGGGCTACCATCTTTTCCTTACCTCCCTTCAATGAGAGAAACAGAGTAGGTCTAAAATGTCCAGGCTAGAGTTTTAAAATTAACAATAAGCAGCTCTTCGCTGCATGATTATTTCTTCTGAAAGCAATAGAAATACCAGAGGGTTAATGTGCAGGAATGAGAATTGACAAAATTCAAATCCCTAGACCCTTTGGGGAACAGCACCCTGGGTTTAAGAAGCCTGCATTTGCTGGCTTGAACACACCACGAACACCAGATGATGGCTGTAGGTAGAAAGAAATTTCCCTCATTGGCATAAAAATCAGTGAATGCAATTACAAATTCATCTGCTGCATTTTGTATGATGATGAGGAATGGACAGAAGATATTTTCAAGCTGTGCAAACTGACATAATGGAGGGACTTATGAGTCTGAGAGTGGATTTAGTTAGAATAACCCTGTAACTCTGCCAGCTTACAACGGAGTCACCCTGCAAAGAGCCAAGGAGAGAGATGTCTCTTCCAAGGTCTGCAAACCCTGAGCCAAATGGTCCTTAGACAAACAGGCAATTCAAGTCTACCTGTTGGCAAGCACCATTTTAAAGTGCTCCCCACATGGAACAGCTATTGATATCCTTGTGTGAAGCACTTGAAAGAATGAGCTGTAAACAGAGAGATAAGAAGAAGGAAAAAGAAAAAAAGAAAAAAAAACAGTATAGGAGTTGACAGATATTTGGATTTTAGTGAAGGGTTTGACACTGTCTCATGAAATCTTAATTGAAAAATTAATTCAAGTCAGCTTGGCTGTAGACGATTGTGTGTGGATTGAATATTGGCTAAAAGACAAATAAAAAAGACAAATAAATATGATAAAAAAATATGATAAACAACGGTGTAACAAGATGGTTGGAAATGTCCAGTGGGATAACACACAGTGATTGTTAGTCTGGGTTTACTTCATATCTTCATTAATGATTTAGAAAAAAAGACATAAATAAGATCTTAATGAAATGCACAGATTATGCTCATTCTAGAAGATTTGAAATGCCAATAAAGATAGTGAAATAAAAAGGGACTGATAAGAAACATGGATAAAGCATGGCCAAAAAAAATTCATCAATGGAGTAAAAATATTTTACTGCAAACAAAAAAACAATGTAAAACATATAACCAGTCAGAAGATGAACCATTAGAATAAACAATGTAGGAAAAGGAACAGTAGTAATGGATAAATTGGAGTTGGAGAATGTTACAAGAATTATAAAAAATAAAATGCAAGTTTAGGATCCAGTGCATTTTGCATCCAATGGAAGTTTAGCCATGGACTTCAAAAGATTTTGGACATGGATGACAGTCACAAAGCAAGGATTTTCTGCAACCTTATCGTGGCCATTGCATGCAACTATGAGACATGCTCTCCCAGAAAGATGTTAAATTGGAAGGAAATCAGAGAAGAGAAAGAATAAAAAATTAAGTTTTTTTCTGAGAACTGAAGTGGGAAGAAAAATGAAGAGAATTAAGCAGCTATAATTTGGCCAAATAAGGAATAAACAGGAACACAATAACAGCTTTCAAGTGCCTGAGCACATAAGCTTATAGAAAGGATAGTAATTTTTCACTTCATTATATGGAAGTACAATTTTAACAGGTAAGAAGAATATATTATAAGGGATGAAAGACATTTGGTGTAAATATCAGGAAATGCAGCATATTAAACTGTTGAATAATAGGAGATGGAAGTCGTATGGTTTGGGATTTTTAAAAATCAGATTGAATGCCAGCTTTGAAATGCAAGAGAGTAATCTTTTCTATTCCCCACGACACTATGAAATATATCTATCTTAAAAAGACTAGTATCTTCTTCCAGCCTCTTCCTGTGCAAATTCCATACCTTTTAAAGCCTACATCAGGAGATGCAGAAATAGCGTAGGATAAATTGTTCTTAATAATGAATAAACACTTTTCGTATCTTTTGATCATGTAATCAGAGAGGGGTGAAAGTAGAGAGAAGATTAAGATTATAGTCTTTTCTCAAATCTAGTATTCATGTCAATATCTTTAAACTGTTTTGCTCTACTTAGAAGCAAATAAGGCTTCACTGTGAGAGGAAATGGGGATATTTGTAGCAGTAACCCAAAGATTTGTTAACAGAGGAAACTTTTTACCATGATTTGTCTTAGGTTACTCTGTATTCTGCTAGAAATACTGTCTATAGGTGATATAAGACTTCTTTTCAGAGGTTTTTCTTCTCTGGCCACATTCTTTTCTTAGGTCTTTAGTTTCTGAAATTATTGATAATGCTAAAGACCATTAGTAAATTTGTTTATTTGCATGTGCCCACTCATTCACATAGCAAAGAGTTCAACTCAAAAATATTAAGCAAAGAGAAAATGTAAAAAGCTTTTATTCCATAACACAGTTCATGATAGGGGAGGTAGCTATTTCTATGTAGCAATTTCTGCCATTTTCCACCCTCTGTATTTTGGTTCCCAGCTCTCTACCAAATGTAGGAAGCAAAGACAAATTTTAGATGACAAATAAGGTTGTTTGTAAACTTAGGAAATACCAGTTCTTACTTGGTATAAACAATCAAAAGTTCATTCATTTCTATTTCAGCATGACTATTTACACTAGTGGAGAATCTATACCACGTCATATTTCAGATGTGTTGAAGTATAGGACTTCACTCACACTAGTATCATTTTTAATGATCAGCAGTAGACTTAGGCAACATTAAATCACTATTTTTAGATTCTACACGTTACTACAGTAAAACACATTGAAAAATAGTTTCTGGCCATTTCTGACAGGAGTCTGTCTTGATTTGATAATAATGTAAAATGAATCATGGGTTAAAGAAATACTGGGGAAGGCTTGCCATGTCCAAGTGTAAATCACATATATTTTAATATAGACAAACATGTTTTGTGCATCTGCAACGTCATATATCTATGCTTAGAAAATTGACATATTCTGCATTGCAGAAACAAGGATCATAGATAACAAGCTGAATATAAAGTATTAGTACAACGTTGCAAGAAAGAGCAAGGACACAACACCTGAAGGCATAAGCAGGACAGGAAGAAGAAAAAGCAGGGAAGTGGTGGCATATGTCCACGCAGCATTGGCGAGACAATTATTGGAATGATCTCTGTAATTCTGCAGCCTAATTTCCAAACTGACAATGAAAATTGGAAATGTTCAGAAAAAGGATGGTAGGATGTCTGGAAAACCTATTTTACAGAAAGTTATGAAACTGAATGCATTTGGTTTATCCAAGTATAGTTTGGGAGACGACTTTCTTGACTTGAAGTCAAGGAAGCACTGGTGTGAAAAATCATCTAATAGTAAGTTATTAAAAGCAATAAATCTTCTGATCCTTACACAAACTATGATAGTATCATTGACATCAGTGGAGTCTTGATATTACGTGAGTCAGATTAAGTTAGAAGTGGGGGTTTCTGTGCTTGTAATTTATCCTCAGGTAAATTCAGTCAGTGACTGCTCTGTTTTGCACTTGTCTGAAAAGACATTCAGAATCAGTCCCAATTCAGACTCAAATAAACTTCAGGCTTGGATATATGCACAAATAATAAATACCTGAAATTAAACAGATTAAGGCTGGTTAAGATGAAGAATTAACTCAAAATTAAAGGAAAAAAAAAATAACATAAACCATAGACTGTAAAATGTTCTGACATTCTTCAAAACTGAAAATCTGTATTTCTGCACACTTGTATTATGCACTTAAAAGCATTAATATGTTTTTATATTTACCTGTTTGCCAGGTTTGTTATTCTACTTGGAAAACATTTATTCTGTTTCTTGTTTACACTGAATTTGGTATTAATGTGGCTGTTTTGGTTGAGCAAAAACAACCTTGACTTGTAATAGGCATCGTTTTATCATGCCAAAATATCTTGCGTAAAAACATGTGAACACAGTTCTCAGAATTAAGTTTGTTAATAATTACTATATAAAGAGGTCAAGGATCAAAAGTGCCAGTAAAGTCTTGTGAAGTGTGTGTAGATTATATTTCCAGGTTACAATACTGAAAGCCAGAGCAATCTTAATGTATATAGAATAAGTCTAATATCCATAGGTGAAATATGGTCTCAGTGAACGTTTTTCACAGAGTAGTAACTGGAATAAGTAACCCCAGCAGTCTGCTTCTATAAAATAATACGCTGTTGGTATAAGTGAAGTATTTCTTAGATGCAATAATATTTATTTACAAATTCAATAGAACAAGCCATGTTTTTTTAAATACTGTAGAAATAAACACAAACCCCAACTCAGAAACTCCAGTCTGGTTTCCTAACGAGTTTGTCATCCTAAAAAACATGTCCCTGGGCCAGCTTTCCTCTGAGAGTATGCTCATCTCTTTGCTTGGCAATCACATGCCTGCTGCACTCATCAGCTTCACCCAGGACTCCGCTCATGGGAGACTGGTGTCTCTTAGCTGTTTTCAGCACAATATCACTGAAAGATAAAAATGTATCTGCATTTTTACATCTTAAATATACATACCATTAAATATACATACCATTTACATCTTAAATATACATACCATTAAATAAAAAATCCTGATTGGATGTGCTGGTACTGAACAGGATCATTCTTGAGCAGAATATGTCATGGCTGGGTATGGTCAGAACCTGAGCAGGAAAACACTGAGCTTAGGATGCAGCTCTGCTTGCTACAACAAGGCACGAGCTTGCAATGGGGGGAAAGACCTGCCTGCTTTAACCAGGCTGCATGAAGGGTCCCAGAACAACAAGTGTCAATAAAGACCTGACAGCACAGATCTAATTGGTGGCACCTCAAAGACCCACCTAGGTCCCAGCAGCCCTCTCCTTCAAAAGGCTCGTAGTCTGTGTCACCCACACCACCTGTTACCACCACAATTTCTGCTGTTACCAGTTAATCATTAGCATTAGCCTGATTAGCTAAGCATGGTTCTGGTGTGGCTGTGCCTACTTCTGCCGCAAACACCCACTTGTAGTTTATCACTGAATGAAAAGTGTCTCCAGTCTCTCTCTGCAGCTTAGGACATGGTCACATTTAAGCCTTTTAAGATGTTTAATGTTTCACTTAATGGATTCAAGAGCATAATAGCAACCTGCTCTTTAACCTGGGAATGATCATGTGAGCAGCTGGAGTAGGTCAAACGTTATCTCCAACTTAACTTCCCTGTGTTGTTTTAGATGGCCAAAACTCAGGACATAAATGGCTCAGACTTAAGAGTTTATAATGCAGATGACAAATACATACAGGACTGAGGACACAATCAAGTGACAACGTGAGAGTGACAACATTGCAGATTTGCTGAGAACTGAACAGTGGAGTCTCCTCAACTTGAATTATCTTTCAGACATTTTATTTATAGAGTAAAATTTGGATTTTTTTATTCAATTAAAATACTCATAGAAAATACTGCGTATTTTAAAAAAAAAAGTCACAACTGTTCTATTTTTCATCAGAAAACTGGAAGTGGAAAAGAAAATAATTCAACGTCACAGCAGCTAGCTGACCAGAATGCAGAGCCCTTTCTCAGTCCCGAGCGCTGAATTGATATCCCACACTGATGTAGCCAAGTAATACCAGATATGAAAATTGAATGCGAGTTGGATGACTACCCCAATGTTACACTAGATTTTAATGCTTCTTTATTTCTAATAAAAGCAATGTGAAATCTAACACATTCTACTCAAATGACAAACTGACCCTATGAATTAAAACTGCAAAAATTTAAAGAAAAAAAATTAAATCTACATGTACTTGTTTTGGATCTTGGAAAGAATTTCAAAACAAACAAAAAACTCCAGTCCTATCAGCAACTATAAAAATATGCTACAATAAGCAAAGGTCTCGGCAAAGTGGGAAATGCACAAATTTGTAAACAAAGCTGAGCAGAAATGTGTGTGTTTCCTTCAGTTGTTTGCCAAAGTGTCATTACTTAAGTACATTATTTACATATAAAAAGTAGCATATCTTTTGAGTCATGTGATGTTCCTGGCTCCTTAATGTGATGCTTATCTGACAGCAGGTAAACCAGCAATTGCAGATATAAGTAGTTTGGCTACTTGGTAGTCAGTTCTTGGCCTGAGAAAGCTCCTTTATTCAAAGAAAGAAGCAGCAAGACAGGAAAATCAGCTTTTGAGGTTGGTCTTTTCTTCTTCCTTTTCAGGTAAAAGAGTATTAAAAATGGGAGAGGTGGAAGTGTTGATTTGATCAGACAGGGAGGTTTGAGTAAATAAACAAATATGTGCTGTTTCCCCCCATCATTTCCATGTTAATTTTTTGCCAACATCATGGGTCTGACATTTTAGCATGCAAATGATGAAAGCAGCACCAGCCGGACCTGTCAGCTCCACGGCGGGGGGCTCCGGGTGCTTTGGTGTCCTTTAGTCCTGATGGAAGTGTTGATTTGATCAGACAGGGAGGTTTGAGTAAATAAACAAATATGTGCTGTTTCCCCCCATCATTTCCATGTTAATTTTTTGCCAACATCATGGGTCTGACATTTTAGCATGCAAATGATGAAAGCAGCACCAGCCGGACCTGTCAGCTCCACGGCGGGGGGCTCCGGGTGCTTTGGTGTCCTTTAGTCCTGAACTCTGGACTGTCCCCTCGGCGGCTGCCGGTCATGCAGAGATTGCCACTGGCACCAGACCAAAACAGCTGCAGGGTGTTCAAAACTGCAGTCAGCCATGCAAATCCCAAAGCGCGGTTCTGGGAAAATGAACTGAATTGCACCTAAATCCTGGAAGAGACTACTAGACCTATGTTGCCCTATGCTTTCAGCTGCGCACAGAGGACAGACAAAAGATGTTTTGTCCAGGAGGAAACTGGGGGTCCTCCTCTGTGGGAACCCCAAAAGAGAATTAACTAATTGCCAATGGCATGTTGTTGGTCCTTTCTATACTCTTTATTGTTGAAAATGCAAAATGTGCCCTAGGAGAATGAATAGGCAGTTAAATGTATTGCATTACTTTACTATTATACTTTACTACTAAATAATCTCATCTTGGACAACCACAAAGAGGGCATATAGACACCTCTGTGTCACACTGGAGGGGCACCGCCTGACTCTACAATATGTACGGACACATGGAAAGGCAAACACAAGGAGATGGTTTGTACCCAGCTTATGTGGGATCGCCCTTGTGCAAAGGGGACCGGTGTAGGAATTAGCAGTGCTGCAGAAGAGGAAAAGATATCATCTAAATCTATCATGGCCAAAGAAATAAATGTCAGCCTTAAAATTGCACAGTAATATTGGAGTGAGAATTAGCATTAGGTTGAGTAAACTGAATGAGATAAAATTATGCATCAGTGTGGAATGAAACTGCATGTACTCTTTTCTCTTTAAAGTGTTAGCGGGACATCAAGGTGGAATTAAAATGTTTTAAATGTCAGTTGCTTGCATCTCCTAGATCCCACCAGGAATTTTCCAATCATCAAAAATCCAACCATAATAAAAGCACTTAAAATTACACTGCAGTTTGCAGCTATTTCTCTCTAGCTGATAATGCAGTAAGATGTCTTTTGTGCAATGCATGTTATAAACAGAAGAAATAGAGCAAACACTTCTCAGCTGATTTCCTGCTACTCCACTGGCACATAACTTTTGGCAATAAGGTTGATACTTCAAATGTATTTTTCTTTGCACTACAGTCACGCCATGAGATTAGCAGAACTCAGACACTGAAGTTTACCATCACTTGATGGTGCCTTTCCAACGTGCTGTTTGCTTCTGCTGGTGAGGCTGTGTGCTTTCTGGGCTGGGGAAGCTCCTTCTGCACGATGAGGCCGCTTGCAACTAATCCTTGGTCACAGCTCATCAAGACACTACTGATATCCCGGAGCTTTCACAGTTACATATTACAGTTATTAATGTAACATGCCTGACAGCTCACTGCTTGAAGCTGAGCACTGAGGAGTAGCTATTTCTTCTTCTTCAGCTTCCTCATAGCACACGAATTGTGCTCAGCTTCCTCCCTTCTCCCCTCCCTTTTCTCTCCCAGCTGACCCTAAGGCCATCTGCAGCAACAAGAGATGGGCTGTGGCACAGATGAAGTTAATCATTAGCTGATACAGCGGTGAGGTCAATGCTGTAGGTAACTAGGCTGATTAACACGTGTGATCCTGCAGTAGTGCTTAGTTAAACCTTTGCATTCTTCCTTTGGGGATTAATCTCGTTTTATACATTTGCTTCTGGACAGTCAGTGGTTGTGTTCAGGTCTTTGGATCCTGGAGAAGTCAGACTGGTCTGTGAGACTGCCCCAGGCTTCCTGGGCTCCTCATTTTTTAAATCTTTGCATAAACATCTCTGCACTCCTACCATAACTAGCATACTTGTTTTAGTGAGCAATAGCAGTAAATCATTGCATTTCTAAGAATTCTGAAAAATAAGCTTCCCAGGCTTTCCCAGTTGTAAAACCTTTAGAAAGGCTTTTCTTCCCTTTCTACCCCTGTTTTTCTCTGGCAGAAGTATGACTGTTATACAGTAATTTTCCTTCCATGTTTTTAAAGTGACTGATTTTAATTTGAATGTATTTTGCCCTGAAAATCCTTTCAGTCAATATAGAATTACACAAAGCAGCTTTCTGAAGAGAAAAATTATCTGAAGATGTTTCCACTGAGAGGTGCGTGTGTATTTGTGCATGTGGGTGTGTGCTGTGTACAGGGAACACAGTTGCCTCCCGCCTCAAGCCAAAGCAGTTTACTTCTTATCTAGCAAAGGGGAATACTGGTGCAAAGCTGCAGTAAGAAAGAAATCAGAAAAGAGTCTGGGTGCCCAATTCCTCCTGTCTCAGTGCAATGCAAAGAGGCTGCGTTAGTATACCGTCTAGTGACAGTGCTGAATTACCACCTCACTTACAAATAATGGACAAATTAGGTCTTGGTACTCTTGGCTCATGCCAGGTCATCCCAGCCCTACTTTGCACCACCTGCCCTGCTTTTATGTCCTTTGCTTCTTTATCCCTGCTCCCAGAGTTTCTCTGATTCAAGAAATGGTCTTCCCTCATTTCTCTCACCCAAAACAGGGCTCGGTTGATGAGCCCAGAGGGAAGAACAGGCCCTGGGGTTCCTGTAAACCGAGTGAGGAATGTGGAAGGAATGACTCTGGACAGTCCAGTGGCCCTTCATTTCTGTGTAGAATAATCACTTTTCAAAAGGTATTTGAAAAGCTCTATCGCTTTTGATGGACTGCTCTCTACCAGCCTGACTTCAAAGAAACAAGATGAAGTTTTAGAATGGTGATAAGCTGGGGAAGAAAAAGTATGGATTCTATTTTCAAATAAGTATATCATTCTGCAATGCTGAAAGCATGGATTCAGTTTCTTTTTCAAATAAGACTATAATAACACAGTTACCAGCATACAGCTTACTGCTGTTGTTGATGACTTCTAGACCCGAGATAGCGAGCCCTGTACCAGTTCAGAGTAGCCAAGGAAACGTGGCAGAGGAGTCAGAAAGCAGAATTTACATCTCAGATGACTTTCCAGTATTCCTGCATTTGTGTTCATCTCAAACTATCATGCAAACTTATTTAGTTTTGTAATGTCAGATCAAACCAAGTCATGCACTCAGGGACAAGCAGTAGAATTTAACAGCTCTGGTTAATCTAAGATAGTTTCATTGGAATAGCTGTATAGAAATAAGACATGAAGGGTAAGATATTGATGTACTTTCCGATAATGATGCATATATTTCTGGTCCCTTTGCGTCAAGAGTGATGTTTTCAAATAAGGACAGGGTGGACAAGGTTTACTTGGATGATGAGGGGAAAGTAAATTCTTTCCTATCCCCAAAAAGTCTGATAGACTGAAACAGGTTGGCTTAGCTTAGAAAAATGATGCAGCTGATGCAGATGTTTCCTTCTTATAAATTTAACCACAAAGAAATATCCAAGAGGGGAAAATGTAATAGGAAACTGTAACACTCATAATAAAAATAGTTTTGTATGCATTTATTCTGGAAATGAGGGTAAGATTTCTAATCACAAGTGATTGAGATTGTTAAATGCTCTTCCATTAGGAGTAAAGCGGGCAAGAAACTACAAGATTATCTTTAATCAAGCAACAAGTGAAATAATATATAATGATTTCTTATATAGAAGAAAGTAGAGGTCTGGACATGATGAGCAGGAAGTCTTAAGGAATTTTGCTGTGAAAAAGATTGATTTTTGTTAAACAACATGTTCAGAAGGAAAAAAAGTGGGCAGAAGCTATCAGCCTGCTCCAGCAAATGGATGCTTTTGGGATTATTACAGTTAGTAGGCCTTCTAGCTTAATTAAACTGTGTTCTTATCAGCTAAGTAACACTGAGAAATCTAAGGAAACTGAGATGCTACACTTCTAACAAAATGAACCAGTATCCTCAGCCTTACCTTAATCCATGTATTTGAGAACAAGGGAAAGGAAAAGGAGATACTGAAAAATACATACTTTAAAAATAATGTGAACATAAATTTTTTAATTTTGTAGATATCCTTACCAATACCAATAAAGATCAGGGATACTTTCTGAATTCCTTTCTAGGTGGATATCAACTGTTGATTTCCATCAGTTCCTCTACAGGGACCATCAACACTTCACAACTGCTAATCCTGAATTGTGAATAGAAGGCAAATGCTTTGCATGTGTTACACACAACCTGAAATAAAATACAATTCTTGACTTCAGTCCTACATTATTCTCAAAAGGACAAATGTACTGTGTAAACTGGGAAGGCTTCCAATCACATTTTTAGAAAAATGAGATATTTTAGGTGGCCTACACTAGGCAGCATTATTCATAATGTAAATGAAAATATTACATAGTCACATATATCAATACACGTTGGCATAAGGCAACTGATTTTCTGAGATCATTGCTTCATCAACTGACAATGAAAATTAAATGTTCAACTTTGTTTTCTGCCAATTCCTGCTGCCATGATGCCTAAATATGAAATACGCCACGAAGACAACTTTTTGGCTGAACCGACTGTTAATCAATTTATGTCCTGAATCATGAGTATTCATTGTACTTAATAATTTTATCTTGATATATGTGCACAGGATAACTGAGTCAGATTTCTCTAATCAGTGTGACCATGGCAGCTTTTCAGCTTTTGAGATGCTGCACAGTTGAAAGACTTTTGCTGGTTTTGCTGGTCAAAAAAGGAGCAGAATCATGTGTAAAACTGCTTTTACACTTTTCAAAGCTCTTGTTGCCTAGAAGATATTTCTGTTGTGCTTCTTCTGAATGTTTTCCATGTTTTCTGTGATGTGATTGAAACTGAATTCAAAATCAAGAGGATGTGAAATAACAGCAAACTTTTTAATTGGACTTTATCTTTTTGCTAGCAGTCGCCTGCAAAACATTAACCATTTTTGGCTGCTTTTGAAGAATGAGCAGACATTTTTACTGAGTTGTTGTTTGGGTTTTTTTTTTTTTTGAGAGTTAAACAACCATCTCTGAATCCATTAGTGTCTTTATTGGTAGATTCATGAATCTTCACCTGCATGAAACTTCATCTACCATTTTTTACAGTTGGCTACATTTACTGGAAAATGAGTTGTATACCATTTACTTCCATGCTGAATGTCTGCATACATCCATGGTATGACTTAAACCTTTAAGACGGAGTTTACTTGGGATTTAAAGAATCTTTTTGATGCTGAATGCTATTCATTCAGATGTAATAGCAATGTTTTCCACAACAGCAGCATGGTTCCCACATTTTTTCAATATACAGGGGAAAAATATGTTTTATCTGCCTTGCAGAGCTTCAGACTCCCTGAATGGTTTAAAAGAAAAATTGTCTTTTTTCTGATTTATGAGCAATCACAAGTAACACAGATTCTCCCCTTGGGACATTTCTACTGAAGTATAACCACATCGAGATTAAGCTTCCTCTTTGCATGCCCTGATAGTCTTGTGGGTGCTATTACAAATTAAGGCATACAGACTGGGGAGCCTAATCTAAAGCAAGCAAGCACGAGTATTTATTGCAATACAGAAGTGCAGAATATTTGCTGAGTAAGCTAATACTTTTTGCATTATGCTGGGGATTTAAAGTGACAAAAATCAGCCCCAGCAGCAAGTCCTGGGGCACTCCATATTAACCTCTCTGTATGTCAAGAATTAGATCTTTTTTCTTCTCCTTTGTTTTCTCTATCTCATGAATAGTTTTTAATCCATGGCAGAAATTTAACTTTTACCCTGTAGTTTTCAAATTTCCATAATAGGCTTTGGTGATGGATTGCATCATAAGCCTTCTAAAACTACAACTGAACGATCTCCTGAAGTTTGCTTTTATTCTCTGTTAACTTTTTTTGCTGGCATTGAACAGATCTGTGGGGCAAGATTTTTAACCTTTCCAAACAGGGGGGATTTTTCCCTATCTCATGATTTTCTGAACGTTCTGGAGTTTTATATTCACATTTATTACCCCATCTGAAACACTGGACTTGACATAGTAGTAGTTGCTCCTCAGTAATTTAGACCCTAGGAAATCTGAACATGTCCAATATATAATTACTTTCTTTCTGAAGGGACAGATTCGCATCTCAGCTAAATAGATGTACAGAAGCAGGCTGTAAGAGTGCTACTGTGATTTTCAGTAGCTAAAAACCTGGTTGTATTATTTGGGAGACTATTTTGGGAAAGAAAGTAACTGTGCAGCGTGTCATCTCTACAACTACCTGAAAGGAGGTTGTAGCGAGGTGGGTGTCAGTCTCTTCTCCCAAGTAACAAGCGATAGGACGAGAGGAAATGGCCTCAAGTTGTGCCAGAGGAGGTTTAGATTGGGCATGAGGGAAAATGTCTTTACTGAAAGAGTGGTGAAACATTGGAACAGGCTGCCCAGGGAAGTGGTGGAGTCCCCATCCCTGGAGGTATTTAAAAGACGTGTAGATGAGGCGCTTAGGGACATGGTTTAGTGGGCATGGTGGTGTTGGGTTGACGGTTGGACTCAATGGTCTTAGAGGTCTTTTCCAACCTTAACGATTCTATGATTCTATGATTCTATGATCTGCAACTAAAGTGTGATCCACAAGCCAGGATGATGCCAGCTCCCCACTGGGAGCTGAACAACCTGAGTTACGTTTCTTGTGCTAGAGCAATTCCTGATCCAGTATATTCCCACAGAAGTGCATGAAAGAAGAGGAGCCTTTCCTTCTCTTCTTTTTAAGCAGAGCTAAAAGCTGTTTTTCTTGGCATACTTTGAGGGAAGATAGAAGACAGTATATGTTGCATCAGTGGAGGAAGAAAGCACACAGCATGGAAAAGCTACTCCAGCACCAAGCAAAAAGTTGAGGAGTAGCTGGGGAATTATCCTAAAAGGTTTGGGAATATTTAGAAGAGAACACATAGTCAAATGCTTAATGACGTGGAAGTTAAAATTAAACTAAATCATGTCCAAATGTGACTCTGAGTTATTTTGTTTAGGTTTAAAGATTTGGGATCCTGGGCTTGTTTTTGTGTTGTGGGATGGTCTTGTCTCTTGTGTCACAAACCCCTAAAACTGATCTTATCTAATTATCTATTCTTATGATGGAACATATCAGGATCCAGCCTCGATTCTTAGCCCAGTTTTCTTTATACTATCTCACGTACAACTAGCAGGTGGTGGGTTCAAAAGCAAACTGAAAGGAACAGTTTTTCATGGCTTATGTACTTATGCAATGGATCTTGCCACCAGATGTTCCTGATGCCAAATGTTTACAAGGTCGCAAAAAGTGCTTGGACAAATTCAAGGAAGAAAAACCTCTGAATGGCAATAAAATACAAAATCATCACCTCTTATTGAGGCTCATTTTTTTGCTGACTGGAAAGTTTTACATGTTTATCCTGCTCTTCTACTTTACTTTTGCAAACTTCCCTGGCATTTGTTGGTTTACCATTGGTCAGACTCTGCATAGCCATTCTGACACATTCTTTTTATGTAAAATTTCTGTTATTTAATGGAAGATGTTATTACTTCTCTGCAGTTAACATATTTCTTTAGTCATACATAGTGGAAAAGTAATTTTGAGTCACCCCACTGTCTGAGGTGATCAGTCCTGTAGAAAAAAATATCTGCTCAGTTTAGTGATGACTTAGTTTAATGGTGATTTACTTAGAAACTGTGTAATGGGGAACATGAAAGAATTAAATCTATTTAGAAATTAACAAGAAAAGAAAAAGCTCAGGTATAAACTGTCAAAAAGGGTAATCTGAAAAATATTCTGAAAAAATTATAGGTTAGTCCAGCATACCAGAGGCACTCATAAGATTCAAAGGGTTAGTCCAGTGCAAGCAGCATTGAGGTTCCAATTGCAAACGGACATGGTGTCCAGCATCTTCACCAATCTCTACTTATTCAAGGTGTCCTCTGAGCTCTCTCCACAGCACACTCCTGATTTTTGAAATAGTATATAATTTTGACAAACTGAAACAGTCGGGGCGGGGGGGGGGGGCGCAGAAATGCAGTAGTGAAAGTAAGCTGCAGTGAAGAACATTAATGGATGGTTTGTTGGAAATTGCACTGAGTGTAACATCAATTCTCAGATCAGCTTTACAGTGTTTGCATCCTAAGCTTGTGCAGGTGAATTATTTATTTTTGTACCTGAATTTCATCGCCAGCAAACACTGCCAGTGGTTTACAAAGCAAGCCAAGGTCCTATGAAAAATACTGAGCTGTACAATCAAGAGGAAAATGAGTCTGAGGGACTTGTTTTCTGGGATTTTAGGGTCTTCCCAGACGAATAACAGCCATCAGATGAGCACAGTAGCATAGCTCTGTGGTGATGCGTATTGCTTAAGGGCAACAGCACAACCTGGTGGTTTACGGTTATTGTAATGTATCAGATCAGGTAGCTGCACAAGAAAACACAGGACTTTCCCTTCCTCAGAAACCAACTCATTGGCTGTACAGAACTGAAGCTGTTTTTCATTAATTTGTTTGTAAGATACCATTTTACCTGAGGTTTTCAGAATAAATAGAAAAAACTAGACTGCAAGGGCATATGCAAAAAGATAAATTAATAGGTCTCTTCCTTTCCCACATCTATGATTCTGAAACCTGGAGGAGCCGTTGTGACGAGCCATTTCATGTGGTTTTGTGCTGGATATGTCTGAATTTTTGTTCCAAGATAATAGCTAGAGGCATATAACTAAAAAGAAAGGCTTGCAATATGCACTATGCAAAATTTGAAAAAAAGACAAAAGGAAAGTATGTGCAGAAAAAAATACAAGTTTGTCTTGCTTGCTTTTGCTATTATGACGAAGCCAAGCAAAGTATGTAATATATTTACATAGACTGAATATTCAAACACCAACAATAATATTGATTCTCTTTCTTCTGTGTCTTCAGGGTATGTGATGTTGGTCAGAGTGTATCTTCTGATGTGACAGTGAAATGAAGTGAGTGCCAAATGTGCTCAGACAGAATTTTCAAATAAAATTAATTACATTTTCTGTTTTGCTTGATTCTGAAGAATGGTCTATGTTATTACTAGCAATGCAGCTGGTACTGGTGTGGTTGCTGAACAAAATTCTTGCAAACTACATATTCAGTTCATTTACTGATTGTATAGAATGGGACAAAAGACACTAGCTGTAACTAGAAACGCAGTGCCAGTCCAATGCTGGGGCTGGTTCTGGGGCTGTGAAAGCCTTTTTCATCTTCAGGCTGTGTCCAAAACACAGACTCCTCAGTCCTGCTTAACTTGATAGAAAGAACCTTTGATTTCAGCCTGTGTGGGTTTGGACCTGAGGGAAAAGGTATCTTAAGACATGCTTACCCAGGCACTGAAAGACTGAAGTGCTTTGAGCCAAAAAGTATTTTTATGCAGTGAAGATTCCTATAGGACTGTCACCACAAGTAAATGCTGAGGTTTCTCATTGCTTCATATTTGTACTTTACTCCTGTTCGTGGCTGAAGTATGACTTACAATCTTGGTCCAAAAAAGGACTTTAGTCCACATGGAAGTATGATTAATACATTTAAACTTACACTTAAGCTCACACTTAAGTTTCATTTATTTTATTGTGATTGAATATATATGAAATGTAAAGTGTGCTGAAATTTATGAAAATGCTTATTATTCTGCTTTAGTTTATACAGAGGAAATATGGTGTTACACAGATAGGACAAAATACTCCAAAGACCAGTGAAGATATTTTTGAGAAACTGTACAAAGAGCTTTGGAAAAGGGTAGAATGGGGAAAAAAAAATATAGAAAACAGAGAAATAATTGTTTTCTTTTCCTTGAGTGCTGAATTAGAGGACTTAATGGTCAAAGACCAAATCCTGTTGTTCACAACCTTTCCCTATAGTCCACTGAAGCACAGGGAGGTGATGCGGTTCATGCATCCCTGCATCCTACTGGAGCAGGTGCTGGAAGCATGTTCAGTTCTGCCACAGCTAGCCATAACTGTGATCAGAAAACAAACACATCTGAGAGGAAATGCCTTTGTGCCAGCTTCCCACACATCCTGCTTCACAGTGGAGAAACTCCAGGATATTCTTCATTGTACTAAAATTTATTGGTGAGCACAGTGACGACAGGTCTACCTGCTTAATATTTCTTTTCATCACCCACTAATTATAACCCGTCAGTTCAGACATTGCTTTTTGCTTCACTCATGAAGTAGGTGACAGTGTTGATTACTGGATGGAGAGCTTCAAATCAGCTGGGTTGAGCTGACATGTCTCCATCAGCCCCTACTGCCATAACTGCTGTGTAGTGTCTGGGGCAGCATGGACACACACCACCGCTGATGGGATCAGTCCTCCACTATTCTTCCCTTACTGTTTGCTAAAACTATTCCATATTTTCATGATAGCAAAAAGAATTTGTCAGCAACAACTTAATATACTGTTTGGGGACATCTGCCAATCTTGACAATTGAGTATCAAACACCCACTCAGAGAATAAGCATGTACGCAGTTTTCACACTTGGGTAAGAGAAAGCTCTCCTTTTTCCATGTCAGATGGAGGGAACATAGAGAGGGTCTGTATTGTTTTCACAACACCATTTGTGCCACCAAAGTGAATGCCATATCAGCATTTACAGTACATTTAGAGGGTGAATCATCTTTTACTCAGAGGAGTAACAATTCTGTAGTACAAATTCGATGTGTTCCCATATGTGTCCACCAAATTATGTTCTCATTGCTACAAATTTTGTATTAAATTATTTAGGTCAGCTTAAATTTAGAAAGCAACAAAATAAACACCATTTTTGGCTCACTTACATGTCTGTGATTATTGTAAAATGGTTTGCTTCCTAAATTAAAGCGATGCAAGCAGTCTGCCAGGAAAATGAGCAGCAATATTTTTTGTTATTTTTTTGAAAAGCTGGTTGTAACACTCACTCATTAACCTAACAATAGGTGGACACCTGGAAAATGAAAATTCAGATTACTTTTAGCATACACTGGATCTGTGGAGGTTTAGGTTTGAAATGTCATAATTTTCCTTTGAACTAAATAACATTTTGAGTCTTTGCCTAATGGTTTTACTATATACTGCTGCAGACGTGGGTAGCACACTTTGGCACCATACATCTTTAGAGCTATTAGGGTTGGTATATCAATATCTGTGATCCGGTGATTAGGACCGCCTAATAGCATGCATTGTCAGGATATGGAGTATTGCATTAAAAGTCATTAATAGCTCTATCCTGTGCACTGACATGATGTAATATAGCAGCTGTCCCGTGGAGAAACTCTTAAGGCATCCTGTCAAAGGTAGACATGCTAATAACTGCGGTAGGCACTGGCATATTGCATTGTGACGGCGCCAGAGTCCTTCCTGCTAACAGCACTACAGTAATGCCAGACATATTGTATATAGTGCTAAAAATCCATGCGTTAACAGCTCCATTTTTACTGACATTCTCTTGTATGCCATGCCAACGATTTATAGTAAATGAGTTAACGTGAGCCAAGATCAGGCTTATTTCATGTGACTTTGAGGCACCATGGGGACAACAGGAGCTAGCAGGCAGATGCTTGAACTCCAAGTCTGAACAACTTGTCCTCACTGCCTGCCTACCTCTTATTTTTACTGCTGTTGAGATGCCAGCTCCTGCCAAAAACTCCAGACTTCATTTCTGGCTGACCCTATCTCAGACAAACACCTCTCTGTCCTTCCGTGCATGGGAAGGAGCTTCCCATAAGCACTTCCCCACAACTTTGTCACCTTCTATTGCCTTACATTCATGTGGGTATATGCTGTATGTGTTGACAAATGTTGCTTTGTGGTTTTCAGTGTGTGTGTCACATCTTTCTGCTTCCACCAGATGCCACTTATCTTAAATTGAAAGCTTTTTATCACTAAGACTGCTCTTAGCTGATCTCCTTGCACATCCCATTACATGAAAAGTCCTGATCATGAATGAAACTGCAGTCAAGGAGTGAAGACCCAGTACAGCTTTCTGAGAGAAAGGTTTGCTCTGTATAAATGTACAATAAAATTTCCCTACAATAAATTCAAAGAGGTCTTGGTGAAGATCTTTAGCCCAGTAATGAGGCAGAGGGAACACTGGTTTCTAAAGTGCCACAAATCAGTAAATGAAAGTTGCTCTTTGGATGTTTTCTGTGTCAAATGCTGGTTATCATCACTGGATTGGGCATTCACTACAGTGTCACTACCATCTCTGGCAGATATTTGGGGTGTACTATGCTTGGAGAATCTCACAACCATTATTCAAGTGAGGTTGTTGGCTTTAGCAGAGTGTATTTTTCCCCCCTCAAGATCTTTGGGTGAGGAGGAGGAGAGAATATGTCTGTCTTTCAGTCACTTAATTGATTAAATATCCATTGAGGCACAGGAAGCACTTCTGTAGCCTCTGCTGTTGAATCTGCGTATGTAATGGAAATGCCTAAACTGGAATATCTCTGCTTAATACCCATAAACCCTTGGGCTCCTGGCTCATATTTTGGCTCAAGTGTAGCAGACTAGACAGATAGTAACACGCCTGTTGAACAGCCCTTTGATAGCTCATCCCATAGCAATTCCATATCCAGAATGCCAGAGATACCAAAGGAAGAGCTTGAAAATCCCTCCAACTGCTTAAGGCAGGGGCTGTCTTCCCATGCGTAACCCCACATTGCTCAGGGGTAAAACGCTCTTAGTCCACAGAGCAGACACCAAAGCCCATGTAACCAGAGCTTGGAGCTGCTTACATATATATTGATCCTATTGACTCTTTATCTGATCATCTAAAATAAATGCTTATTTATATTTACCCTGGCTCAGTTCTGAAGGTTGCTAGGTACTGGCTGTGCACACTCCCATTTTCTGCTTGCCGACCAGATGGTCTTTGGGTTTGTTTGCAGAAATTAGTTGGACATGTCTGGGTGCGCATTTTGGGATAGGGAGGTACCCACTGACACACTGTGGCTGCAATAGCAGGTAGGGCAGCTTGGTGAGAGCAACAAAAGAGCCAGTTCTGAGGATCTGATGGTGTACACACTGCAGGGCTTCTTATTTTTTTTTCTTTTCTTCTTTTTTTTTCCTTCCCCCCCCCCCAGTTTGGAGAAGCTCTAGACTGATCCCATAGACTAAATCCCCATTGCCCATGCATCAGGTGTTTAGCATGAACTAAATTCCTGCTGTCCAGGCACCCATCGCTGAAACATCTGTCCCAGCATTAGCTTAAAATCATTTGCATGGTGACACACTGGGATCACTTAGGCCGAAAAGGACAATGATTTGGGAAGCATAGAAAAGAGCTGGATCCGTTCGCTTACATTCCCTTTGGTCAAACATCTTGTTTCCTGTCTGTTCTGGTATAATTATCTCAGCAACATTTGATAAATTTTACTCATTGCCCATCTTCTCTTGAAATAGCTTCCAGGTTTCTCTATAAAGCACTCTGATTAAGCCCCATTTCCTATTTCATGCACCAATACTTAATTCCTGTACAGATTTTTATTGATTGTTTTTCTTAGTGTTATTTTATTTTGCTGTTTTACGGCTGCTGTTAACATTTATTAGAAAAGCTATTTTTTATACTCTGCATCTAAGAACATTGCTGCACTTTTTTTGGCAACACTGAGAATAGCTGACTAAAAATTGGGGGGGGTGGAATAAAAGGAGGAGGAGAGAAAAGACAGCATAGGAAAGTTAGCAAATTACTTTTCACTTTTCACATGGTTAAATCCTAAACACTGGTAAATGCCCTTTCACTGGGGAGGACAGTTCATATTTGATATAAGTACAAGTGTGCTTAATCAGAAAGGCAACACCACAGGCACTTGCATTTCATTGTGTGACATTCAAAATTTTCGACATTTTCATCAGCTGGTGATGGGATTTTTTTGCATGAACACGAAAATTAAAATCACTTGAATGTTTTCACTGAGCAAGTCTTAGCCATGGCACTTTATTCCTCCAGCAGCACTGGGAAATAGACTGACATTTTATTAAAGCTGTGTTCCTGCAGGATAGGCAATGAAAGGCAAACCATGTAAAACTTACTTAGCAGTGCCTGCCTGCCTACCTGTGGGTTTTCTTCAATGCAAGTGAGTTGCTGCTTTGGCAAAAATGAAGGCACATGGTTTTGTGCCATGATATTCCATCTGTGCCTTCTGAATCCATTTCCAGACCAAATCCTCACTACAACCTTTATTATGATTAATTATTGTGCACAAAAGATTCACAGCTGTGGTGGTGGCTCCAACAAGAGGCACTGGCAGCTCCTGGGCAGACTGCTCTGAAGTGGCTTTCCTTCCCCACGGTATGACTACCAGCTCAGAAGCCCAGGAGTATTCTGCAGTAACTTCTTTTGATTATTGCCTGTGGTGATTTTTAGAAAATGCAACCTCTGAAACCCAAGGGCTGACTTCTGTTTACTGTGGAGAATGGATGGAAATGCTGCTTTTATTCAAGATTACCATCAAAAACGTCTTCAGTTTTTAGTAATATATTGAAAGAAAACCTACCACACTGCAGCTATAAAATGGGGTTTTGAAACAAACCAAGAAGGATGTTGTTTTAAAGTTCTGGGTGTCTGAATGCAATTCAGTCTTCCTTATGATCTTGGGCACATCTTTCAATTTCCCAGTATCCTTGGTCTGACAATGTAAATAGGAAGTCTTTCAGGTTGCGGACTGTCTTTGTGCATTTTGTATTTGTGATGGCTTAACCCCCGTTGGCAACCAAGCACCACACAGCCGCTCACTCACCCTCTCTGCCCTGGTGAGAAGGGGGAGAGAATCAGAAGAGCAAAAGTAAGAAAACTCGTGGGTTGAGATAAGAACAGTTTAATAATTGAAATAATATTAATATTATTATTATTAATAATAATAATAATAATAAATTGTAATGAAAAGGAAAACAACAAAAGAGAGAGAGAGGAACAAAACTCAGGAAAAACAAGTGATGCAGGCCAGCTTTCCCCTAGTTTATATACTGAGCATGACATCATATGGTATGGAATATCCCTTTGGCCAGTTTGGTTCAGCTGTCCTGGCTATGCTCCCTCTCAGCTTCTTCTGCACCCCCTTGCTTGCAGAGTATGGGAAACTGAAAAGTCCTTGACTTAGTATAAACACTGCTTAGCAACAACTAAAACATCAGCGTGTTATCACATTATTCTCATGCTAAATCCAAAACACAGCACTGTACCAGCTACTAGGAAAAAAATTAACTCTATCCCAGCCGAAACCAGGACAGTACTGAACCTGCCTTCAGGCAACAGTGAGAGAATGAGCGGAGAATCGTAACGTTCCTGCAACTGTTAAAAATGCCTCTTCTCCCCAGCTGAGGTCCACAAGGTCTGCCTGTGTTCTCTATCAGTGCACTGAAGTTTTCCTTTCCTGTTTCAACCTGCTGCAACCCCTGCTAACGGAAAATATACTTACGGATTTTTTTCAGTGCTAAAATCCTACTACGTGATAGGGGAAAAGGGACTGGGAAAAGTCAGTGTTGTTTCAGGCTTGTATGATCTCCTTGGTGCAAACAAAGGTGAGAAGAAGAAAAGATAAGTTTATTGGGTGGGTTAATCCATCAGGAATCTACACAGGGCAGAATAATCACGAGCAGAATGTACTGTTAATAAACTAATGAAGGTTACTGATGAATTCTTCTTCTAACTTTTGTAAAATAATGTTTCCTAAACGTTATACATGATTAATATTTTAAGGACACTGTTGGAATCAAAATGCCCTTAGTGTTTTGACTTGTATCCTCGAACTTCATATTGAGCATGATATTTTGAACATCATATTACCTTTAAGTTAAGGTTATGTACCTAATATATAGACATATAGCAAGACCTGAGGGAGTCTACTGTACTTTACCACTAAGCCACCTGTTCTGACAACTCTGTTTTTCAAGCAGATGGCACTGTGATGAATTACCCAATATTCACCAGTCATGACATCTTCTTGAAAAATTTGCACAGATGTTTATAATGAGATTTTCATGATTACACAACATTTGCACGTCTACAGAACGAAGGGGCCTTTAGTTAAAAAGTCACTCAGCCTGAGAAGTTTGCTTCTCTGATGGGACTACAACCCTGCTCAGCAGTGCCTGAGCTTTCATAAACGTAAAGGTCTCTGGGCATGACCCTATGGCAGAGGTCAGTGTGTGCCTACGTGTGTTATATTTCTTTCATGAAACACATAGGCAAAGAGATCAAATCAGCTGTGAATTATAGAAAATAAAGGAAAAATGGCTCTGGAATATTTTTTAGTTTTGCCTTGATGCAGTCACAGCGAGGAAAAATAAAACATGTGACGTGATGTTGACCAACATCAACACTGCCTTCCTCCTACTTGAGCAAAAGCTATTGGAGAGGTGCAGCCCAGCTGCCTTCGTTGCATGTGGGCTGCAGTAACCTCTCATACCTCCTCCCTCACAGGCTTCAGACCCACGTGGACCAGCGACAGTGGATCTGAAGTTTTATCTCATGACAAACACCTGATTATTTCCACTAAAATCCATAGTTGTGACATATTCAGGTGCTGTGACCCATTTATTGGAGAGTGGACTGGGGCACACTGAACTTGTTTCCTCCATAACTTCCCACCCGCAAGTCCCAGCAGGTCCTGATGTAAGGCTCAATTCTTTCATTCCTATTTTCAACATGCTGAATGAAATTGAAATCTGAACACTGCAGTGGCTTAAGCTAAACCTTTGAACATCTCTATGGCATTTTTCATTAAAGATATGTATCTCTCTTGTTGATGCAGAAACTGAAAGATTGAGGATCATATAAGTGATGAGGCTAAATTAAAGAGTAAGAACTGGGAGAATTGGGAATTGGGAAGAGTTCCCACCTTCCAGATACAAGTTCTACTTAACAGATTCAAATGAGTTCATTTATCCGTCAAACTTCTTAGTTATTCATGGAGTTTGGGTATGAGAGGACATATTATTGCTGTGAACTTCATACTGCTGTTGGGAGGTGATTACCAGCAACCAAATTTGGTTATTCAGGACTGGCTCAGGCATTTATGCTTTCAAGAGTAGACTGCAGACATACAACTATTTTTTTGTATAATTTTTCACTATCAAAAACAGGTCTTCCAGCTGATGAATGTAATTATTATAGCAAGATAACACATAGTTATATTTTTTTTCTCATTGAAGGATCATATGTAAAACCATTCAATACTTTGTAAAACAGCACGATCTTTACCTGGGAAAAAACCAAAAATTAACAACGAAAAAAACCCCACAGCATTAGGCCCCAGCTCAATTCCTTCAAGCATTGGGTTTTTTCTTTTCTTTCCTGCATATTGGATGGGCTGGACCATTTGCTTGATTTAAGTCAAGAGGGGAAGGACAGACTAACAGCCTGCAGTCCCTTCTTTGAAACACACATACCCACACCAGCTTTGGTGGTGTAAAACATATCTTTACATAATTTTAAACTAAAAAAGGAACGAAAAAGGAAACATAGAAATGGCAAACAGTTATATTGTCAATTAATTCATCTTCTGCAGAAATCTGTGAAACCTAACTTATAATTTAATTAGTTTTCACATTTCACAAAAGATTTCAGCTCTTTGCTGAAACTCCAGTTTTGCCTGTTTTCTTACAAGCTAAACACCAAGCTATAATAACATCATGCAAAACATATTGTGTATACATTAATCATTTTTTATTTTCTTTATTGAATCTGATCCCTATATGAGACAAAATACTGAGTTATGTAAGAGTACCATAAGGAATTAAGAGTGATTATTCAAAAGAAATAATAATAATAATAATAATAATAATAATAATAATAATAATAATAATAATAATAATAATAATAATAATAATAATAATAATAATAATAATAATAATAATAATAATAATAATAATAATACCACATTTCTCTATTAACTGGCTATATTTTCTCATTGGCTCTGATTTCTCCAAGAATTTTATAAAAGTGCAGACCATAATTGTGCTAATAATGGGGAAATTATACCAATCTATAATTAAAGTAATAAGGAGAAAGGTGCAGTGGATCATAATTGAACCAATAAGAGGAAAATATAATCATGTTTAATGGCTTATATGAGTGTTAGTGTCTTCTGTATACTTAATAAATTGGTATCCATTTTCATGGTATGTATCTAAGACACCTTTCCTAATATTATCAAATTATCCTTCAGATCTATTGTTGGGCACATTTGCTAGTCCTGGAAGCTCCTCTGGAGTGAGGTTACTTTGAATAACCAGAATAACAACAGAATTTCAGATGGGTCCCACCACCAGCTACAATCACCTGTAGCAGCACTTAAGCTCTCTCCAGGTTTACTTAGGGTGTGCCTGTTTTACATTCCTGGGTATACACAGGTGTTGCGTGCAGTACAGAGTATGAGATTTGCAAAAGAAATACAGAAAGAGGAGAAAGGTGTAACCTTTTTGTGTCACTGTATTTGGGCATAGAAAGATGCTCTGCAAGCAGGATATACTCAACTTAAAAGTAAAGGCAATGATTTATTTCCTGATATGCACAGTAGAGTAATGTGAATGCAAACCTCAAAGCTGAGCCTAAGTAGTTCCTTGCTGCTGCTGAGCTCCCAACTTCTGTGTTTTTACCTGAAGATTTCACAGCTTGCAGCTTGGTGTTTTTCTCTCTGAGTCCTTGAGCTGCTAACTGTCCCCATCTCAGCAATCTTACCCCTGTCTGCAATTTCACCTTTCGTATCTTGTACAGCTTGAGTTTACTTGTTTTCCTTACAGCTTTTTCTCACAACGTAGCAGTTTTCTCAGAAGTTTAGCCAAGGTCACACAGATGCTCAGCGTGAAAATTCAGCCGGGGATGAGAGACGGCCAAGCCCCTTGAGGGAGCTTGCCAAGGCTGGAGTTTAAACAAAACCTCCCCACGTTTTCATAGAAATGACATTTCATGTAGTTTAGCTATAATTTGCCTTTTGATTTTCCTCTCAGCAATTAAAAAAATAAGAATGTTTCCTACTTTTACATACTATTAGCATGGAAATATTTCCTCACACATGCACACACTTCATATGTGATATCCTTTACTTTGAAGTGACATAGCTTTTCAGTCCAGTTATCCTTACAGGAGCCCTCTTTCTGAAACTGTAGATGGCTTGGAAGGACAGGATCAAATCTGGTGAATGGGACTCTTCACGTGCAAGTAGACCTTGAAAGCTCAGAGGACACCGTGGGAGAGAGGCACATGTTTTCCACTAGAAATATCTGAGATACATCTTTTTCCAAACAGTTTTCTCTCTCGTAGATTTCTCAGCGCTATTAGGTGAATCCTGAAGATAATTCATAATGTGTATAATTTAGGATATTCATAAATGTAAACATCTGCATATGCTTAGGTAATATCCTGAAGGGCAGTTTAATAATGAACTAAACCATAACAAAAATTTTTGATATTTCTATAATACATATTGTTTAAATTCTCTAAGTTTCTTAGCCTACCAAATGTCAGTCTTTCCTAGAGCTGGCCTTTGCTTTCATTTCTTAAGAGACTTGGACATCTCTTGTATCAAAATTCCTATGTCAGTGTGACATCTATTTCATATGTACACATTAAATAATGAAAAGACACTTTTATCTTTGGTGGTGATTTTTAAGAACCTTGCCTTAAATAAAAATTTACATAACCTCAAAAACCCCCAGCATTATAGATGGGTAGATAGATGGACAGAGATATTTAAAAGTACCAGTATATGTGTGTGTATATATATATATGTATAACAACTCATTTAAATACACACACATCTGTATATATGGTGTTCTATCTGCTGGTTTGTGCATCCTTTCCTTTCAAGCTCCCAAAGGAAAACTGAGAAAATCACCACTCTATGCAGAATTACTAAAGGCATCAAATGTATTTAATCTCTCATTTTCGCGCAGGTATTTTTAGTAAGCTAAGTAATAACTAAAATAAGTGTTTCCTCTCACAGCACACAGTTGTGAAACTTTAATTTATATGTTAATTTTTTAATTAAAGGAAAAATTATAGAAGAGGGCTTAGTTTTCTTAAAAAGTACAGCATAATAGTCTAACATTAGACTAAAGTATAATAGTCAAGAAGTATAACAGTCTAAACAGTCTGTCCTAATGCCCCCCTTCCCTGAAGACATCCAGGTAACCCCAAGGCTGAACTCAGTGTTTCCTGCCGCCCAAGAAACAGCCTGAGACAGTTGATTCACTTGTCCCGGGGTCATCTTGTCAGAGTCCATAGAAATGCTCCACATTTTGCATTTAGTAACTGTGTCTGCCTCAGAGCGGGATGCTGTTTCAGGTGCCTTGGGCACTGTAAAGGGGAGCAGAGAGGGGCGAGGAGAGGGGAAGGGAGCGGTGGTGACAGCAGGTATAGGACAACACATCCAATGCTGGAAAATAGATGAAGCCAGAAAGAGCATTTTTATTGTTTTGAGTCTCCTGTTGTTTCTCTACTGCTGAAGGCAGTGATGAGGGTTGAGAATACAATGGTTTGTCATAAGCATCAGAAATACTTTATTTAAAAGTGGCCTCTAACAAGATTTGGGGCTTATGATTCATTCCTCTGTTGTCACGAAAATGAAGCAAATGTGTGTCACCTGTTCATGTTTCCAAATGGGTTGAAGAGGCATTAGAGAAAGTCAGTGAATGCGCACGTCAGAGAACATTGAAAACTGCCTTAATTTAAAGAGCACAACTTAGTGTTTCCTACAGAAAACTGCACTTGAAAAGATTTGATCAGCAAGAGTTGCAACTAGAGTTGATTCTGAATTGATCCTATTTTGTTATTAAATATTTCTATTTACATTACTGAGATAAAAATCTCAGCTAAGAATTCTGAATTCCCAACTAGCAACTATATTGGACACTTCCATGCTAAAAGCTTAGGAATTTATAACCTGGTTTAGGTTTAGACTGGGCCATGTTCTCTCCAATGGACAGGTCCCTGCAATGTACCTTTCAAATGTCTGATCCTAAAGGTACGCTGCAAAATTACTGGGAGAAACTAAATGACCATGCTTTCTTGAGCTTTTCTCTATTAAAACACTATTTCACATGCTAGCTTTTAAAAATCATTTGTAGTCTCCATGTTAAGGTCTATAAACTTCATACTTAACTTTTTATGTCTGCTTTATTCCTGTTCTATACATTACAAATATTGCCTTTCTCTAATTGAAACAGAGCTGTAGTGTGATTATTAAACAGAGAGAAAGTAACTCTCTTCAGCTCTAACGGGGGAAGCAAAGGCTCTCAGTAGAAGAAAACCTTAAATTGTGGAAACTTTTTTTTTTGTCAGAGCAGCACTAGTGAGCAGATGCTGCTGGGGGCCAGCAGCCTCACCACGAAGGTGGTTTCATGTGGTGGCTCAGGGATGTGGGTTTGACAGGACATTTTGTAATGGGAGTTGTCATTTATTTATTTCATGTAATTTATTTATCTTCATGTAATTTATTTATCTTCACTCCTCTTCTCTATTCTGCCTTCATTTGTGCCTCAAAACATTTGCAAGTTAAATAGTCTCTCAATATAGAATCATAGAATCATAGAATCAT
>NW_008795378.1:232241-235116 GCF_000699145.1 Aptenodytes forsteri | reverse complement strand
CCCAGTTCCCTCAGCCGCTCCTCAGAAGACTTGTTCTCCAGACCCCTCACCAGCCTCGTTGCCCTTCTCTGGACACGCTCCAGCACCTCAACGTCCTTCTTGTAGTGAGGGGCCCAAAACTGAACACAGTATTCAAGGTGCGGCCTCACCAGGGGCGAATATACATCTCTATAGCACACAGCAAAGAGGGTCCCACTCCCAGCTGGGGGACTACAGGTGCAGATTTACTGCTGACAAGCACTGTGGACCCCTGCATCGTGGGACACATCCCCAGCTGTGCCGCAACCCTGACAACTCTGACCTGCGGTTTAGACTGGCTTTTACCTGCAGCGCTGAATTCTGGCGGAAACAATACTTAAGAGGTTCAAGGAAAAGGAGGATATTTGGTATACTAAGCAGCATTGGTGATTTCGTATTTGAAGCCTAAGAAGAGAGAGAAAATAGCGCGTGACACCACATGGGTACCATTTTTAACCTTAACATCAGACGAGGACAACGCAGATTTCTATGGTAATCTACAGATGGCCATGAGTCAAGTAATACCACTGATGTTTACCAGTTGTTGACATGTCTGTGCAGAGGACACTCCTTTTTTATCTGCCACAGTTGCTTAAAACCAAAAATAACTACTTATGTTACAGTGAAAAGAAAAGTTTGAGGTACTTTAAAATTGTGCTAATCTTGAGCTGTACAACAGCAAAAAATTACAGGTGAGATTGGTGTTCTAAGCAAGATGAAGGAGAAAGAGGCAGGATTTTATTATAATTCTGTTTATCTTTCTAGAGTATAAAATTGTTGCCCCGTGCTAAGAACAAATCACTGCATCTTCCTTTTCCTGTAGAAGCTCATGACTGATTTTCTCCAAAACGTGTTTTTCTCTGTAGCATTTCTACAACTATACCATTAGCCTTTGAGCAGATGTCAGATAGTAAGGAACGGCTGCCTGCAGATCAAGTTGCTGCTGCCAACTCCCGCGAGCTTTGTGTCAGAAACAGTTGATTATAATGTCAGTACTGTCCAATTCACGGGCTTAAAGCAGCAGCTGCATACTGCATTTTCCTTGAAGTATTCAAAGATCCTGACTCTTAAAAACTTTGTAGTTCTTGTAATAGAAGTGGGGTAAGTGATTCTTTATTTACACGTCTCTGTCTGCCAGTTCAGCTTCATTTGCATGGGGATTGGGATCTTTTAAAATGTTACGCTCTGCCCATTTGTTGCTCTCTTGGGAAAACTCACTCTGCTCTGCAAATGGAACGAGTAAGCAGGCATGTGTATCAGACTTTGGTATTATTCAAGGGATCCTGGGCTAAGTAAATTAAACTGAGCTAGAAATCACTTATTAATTCAACCATCTTTTCTATTTAAATAATGATTATATAGTCTTGTGTATAGATTTTTTTGGCTGTGTGAAGATTTGCAAGGAGAGGAAACAGTTATTGAAATAAATTATGTTCCTTTTCTGAATAAGAATAAAAAAGTATAGTCTGTTTAACTTTTGCTGGAGGAAACTACTACACAAGCAGCTTTTTAAAGTGTGCAAATACATATTATGATATATCTCTGCTCGGTTAAGGTTGATGAGCTAAAGCAATCTTCTGACCCTTTTACTCTCATAGTAGTAATCAAGTAATGTTTGTTTTGCTCAGTGTGCTTTACGTTGTTCAGTTTGTTTTAATACAGCATTAAAACCCTTATTAAAAGTAATATTTGCCATATGTTCAAGGTGTAATAATCATCCTCTGTTACTTGCTACTTTTGTTCATATTAGCAGAGTAACTTGAGACTAGACAAGTCCTCTCATTCAGTAGTACAAAACTTCTGTGTTTTTCAAGCTTGATCTATTTCAAATCTTTTCTTTAAAATGCCACCTGTTCTTTTGCAGAGTTAATTAAAAAGGTACAGAACTGAATTTTTTGTTAGTTTTTTTCTTCATAAAGTTCTTGTCTAAAACTTCTTAGGGTCAAAAGTAATGCCTCTGTGTTTTGCAATGCTACAGTGTTTTCCTCCCATCCCATTCTTTTTTAATTAACAGGAAAGTGCAGAGGGGAATTAATTTTAATTACTATTTAGATATTAAAAGCTTTAGGAACTTTAACGTCTCTTGCTTTTCTTAGTGTCATGTCATGTCATTTCTCTTCTTCATAATGACGATGTTTGAAATCTCTTATTATTTCCAGCTTGTTGTTGTGGTTCCGTCTTGGGTGGTATGTTAGAAGTGAGCATGTGAAAAAAGACAGCGTCAGTGAAACAACAGACATAGAAGTTACTTTTCCCATCTCACAATGCTGTGCATTGGGTGCACACATACCCAGATAGATCCCTACTATTAACATTTCTCACAGCTACCCCAGTTGCCTTGGCTGACCGTGAGATAGGGTGAAAGAGTTTAGCCCTAAGCTAATCTTTACATACCTTTTCTCACCCAGCTCTTAAAAGATTTTATTACAGGAATGAATGGAAAAAAAAATGACTGGCACATAGAAAGGGGAGCTAAATGCCACTAAATGATGTGAGCCTCCTGTGTGGGTCCTGCAGGCTGCCGGAGCAAGCCTCTGCTTACCCAAAATCCTCAGGAGTTGCTGGACCCCATGTGTCATTGTTGTGGTTTAACCTCAATCGGCAACTGAGCACCACACAGCCGCTCGCTCGCTCTCCCCCCAGCCCCTGCGTGGGATGGGGGAGAGAATTGGAAGAGCACAAGTGAGAAAAACTCGTGGGTTGAGATAAATACAGTTTAATAATTGAAATAGAATAATAATAACAATAAGAATAATAATTTAGTAATAATAATAATAAAACACAAAGCAAGTGATGCACAGTACAATTGCTCACCACCCGACCGATGCCCAGCCAGTCCCCGAGCAGCGGCCCCCCC
>NW_008795378.1:224850-232145 GCF_000699145.1 Aptenodytes forsteri | reverse complement strand
TAAACACTACCTAGCAACAACTAAAACATCGGTGCCTTATCAACATTGTTCTCATCCTAAATCCAAAACACAGCACTGTACCAGCTACTAGGAAGGAAATTAACTCTATCCCTGCCAAAACCAGGACAGTCATCCAGATTGACTACTCACATCTCTAAAGTTTAGCATACATGGGACCATTTGCAGGTTTCTATAAGTCAAGCTGAAGACTAACTGGAGTATTAGACCAACTCTGAAGTCTATTGCCCCCATTCACCACCTTATCTTTTTTTTTAATAAAAAGACAAGAGTGTAAATGTTTATGTTTTCTAAAATTTGTCTATTTTCTATCTGTTTAGATGAATGCTAAAAATATTGTCTCTGAAGATTCTTCCCTGCTCTTAAAAAAAAAAAAAAAAACACCCCCCCCAAAATTCCCCCCCCCCCCCCCCCCCGCATTTTCTTAGTTGATTTCCAAGAATATGCAAACAAGCAGGAGGAGCTCAGATTAGGCCACAGCTGTACTTTCCACAGAAATTAGCCTCATTCCTTTTAAGGACACAAGTGCTTCTCATTAACAAAGAATGGCCTGTTTAAAGTGGAAGGACAGAGTACACTATGTACGACAGGGCAACAAGCAAAAAATGGAAGCTTTGTTGAGCATTTTCAAATATGTAAGCCATAGAAATGGGTTTATGCAAATAGTCTTTTTCTGACTTTTCACTTTCAAGGGGAAGAGACTGGGGTTTTTATAGCATTTGAAAAGGTTGGGGTAAATAGGACTATTAGTATGCTTACATGTGGTACATAATTAGCATCTATATCCTTAGCTTTAAGATAATATTAATTGTCACTTTGAAAAGTTCTCAGGAAGCAAAGACAAGGCCATACTTAAATTATTAGGCACCACCTACATATATTAAAAAATCCCTAGCTTTTTAGCATTTTAATGTTCATTCTAAGTAGTAGAAGTATGACTACTTGTCATGACTATGATGGTTGTAAACTTGGTTAAGTTGCTTTAGAGAAAAAAGATCTTAAAAGAAATGTTTCATTTAGGTCTTGGCGTACCTCTGTATGCAGTTGCCCACAGGAGCTGATGAACTGACAGTCAGTTCAGAGGCACTTCATGTACTTCACTTGTTAAAACACCTTCAGATCTTAAGACATACGAGTAGGACAATGAAATCACCCAGTGCTTTGAGTTTATAGCAATGCCATCTCAACAGTTTGCTTCAGCCCAGGCATCTACTGTGACAGAAGCATATAGTTCAAAACTTATGCGGACCTGGAAATCCTTGGATTAAAACTTGGCTTCAAGCTCCTTTTCAGTGTTCATGGGATGCGTGTTTATGTGTGGAAAAATCTGTGCCTAGTGATGTTTGTTATCACTCTTTATTGATTTGAGAATACCAATTGCCAAAGTAGCCTCTACAAAATAATGGCTAGTCGGGCATGGCATTTTCCGTCACAGATCATAAAATGTCCTGTTCATTGTGCCAGTGGAAATGCAAGTGGTTAAGTCATCTCCTAACTGAAGTAGTCAGAGTCTGGTTATATGACTTTACCTTCCCTGGTCTGGCTTCTTCAGTTCTATGTTTTTTTAGCAACAGTTTTTCTGAAGCACTGTACCAAATACTAAATACTAAACACAGTCTTTGCAACACAACTAACTTACAAAAACTTATGGTTAAAGACTGCTGAGCTTTGTGCAGCAGCACCATTTTATTTTCAGTGTCCTTGGGATGACCTATACCCTTTTTGAATAAACTGTTTTGGCTCTGGTACTAATACATTGCAATACTAATTCTGAATTTCTTTTTTCCTGTGTTTCAGGCATCATGATTTGGACAAATGGTACAAGTGTCTATACTAGATTTCTTATGTGGCTGCTTCTCCTGTATATGTTTATCAGGAAGGTAGTGCCTGAAGATAACATCATTACAACCAAAAAAGGCAGAGTCAGAGGGACGAACCTGCAGGTACTGGGGGGAACTGTGACAGCCTTCCTTGGAATACCTTATGGACAGCCACCCATTGGTAGACTGAGATTTCAAAAACCAGAACCTCGTGAGAAGTGGTCAGATGTTTGGGATGCCACAAAACATGCAAACTCTTGTTACCAGCTTATAGATACAACTTACCCGGGTTTTCCTGGATCAGAGATGTGGAATCCAAAAACTAACCTAAGTGAAGACTGCTTATACCTTAATGTATGGATTCCTTCTCCCAAACCCAAGAACGCAACTGTCATGGTGTGGATATATGGTGGTGGCTTTGAGACTGGGTCGACTTCCCTACCAGTCTATGATGGCAAGTTTCTGGCCAGGGTAGAAAGAGTCATTGTAGTTTCCATGAACTACAGGACTGGTGCATTAGGATTTTTGGCTTTGCCAGGAAACCAGGAAGCTCCTGGAAATGCGGGTTTATTTGATCAAAGATTGGCACTTCAGTGGGTCCAGGAGAACATAGCAGCATTTGGAGGCAATCCAAAAAGTGTGACTATATTTGGAGAGAGTGCTGGCTCAGCTTCTGTCAGCTACCATATCCTTTCTCCTAAAAGCCATCCTTTCTTCACAAGAGCCATCATGCAAAGTGGATCTGCAAATGCCCCTTGGGCTGCAATAACAGCATCTGAAGCCAGAAACAGAACAGTGGCTTTAGCTAAACAACTCCAGTGTCCCACCAGCAATGAGACAGAGCTAATTCTCTGCCTCCAAGACAAGGACCCAAAGGATATACTAGAGAATGAAATTTTTGTTGTAAAATATGACTCTCTTTTACAAGTATATTTTTGTCCAACTGTGGATGGTGATTTTCTCTCAGACATGCCAGAAACGGTGATTGAGAATGGCCTTTTCAAACAAACACAGATCTTAGTCGGTGTTAATAAAGATGAAGGATCAGCATTTCTAACATATGGCATCCCTGGCTTCAGCAAGGATAGTGATGGCTTGATCAATAAAACAGAATTTGAAGCAGCTTTAACTCTGTCCTTCCCAGAAGCAAGCCAACTTGCAATAGAATCAATCATTTTTCAGTACACAGATTGGGAAAATGAGCAAAAGCCAGAACATTACCGTGATGCCATGGATGATGTTATTGGTGACTACAATATAATATGTCCTGCAATGGAATTCACCAAAAAATTTGCTCAACTAGGACACAGCGCTTTCTTTTATTTCTTTGAACATCGATCCTCAAAGCTCCCTTGGCCAGAGTGGATGGGAGTAATGCATGGTTATGAGATCGAGTTTGTGTTTGGATTGCCCCTAGAAAGAAGAGTGAATTACACTAAAGCTGAAGAAATCTTAAGCCGGTCCATGTTGAGATACTGGGCAACTTTTGCGAAAACTGGGTAAGTTTACTCTGGAAGTTTGTTTAATTGGTCAGATGCTTGTCGTTTCACGGGCAGAAAAAGCCTAACTGTTTTGGTGGTGATTTGGAGCCTGATGAGAATGATGAGGAAGGATTAATTGTTCGGCTATCCAGAATTCCTATCTTAGTTCTGATAAAAACACCATCTTAGTAAAGTAAACTGTTGATGCGTAGCTCACTGTATTGGATGAGCTTAAGAAAACAATGTATATCCACCCATAAAAGCAAATACAAAACATTTTTTTGTCATGGCAGCAGTTGTTACAAAGGAAGGTAATGGTTTCAAGTTTTAGAAATAAAATTTTTGAAATTCTGGGAAAGACTTCCAACAGTAGAAGTAGGAGCAAAAAGCCCAATTTCCTTTAAGATGTAATTTGCTCAGAACATGCAGGTGTACAATATGGAGGTATATTAAGTTCACATGATGAAGTGTTTGAGATTGCAGGATATTCTTTTCAGAAAGCCTATCTTCCCATGTGTACTGTAAGTATAATCCTGGGTTTCACTGAAGCTGATGACAAATCACTTGCTATTTCCATTAAGCTCATCTTTAAGTGAAATATGTCCTAGCCTGTATAAGAAGCAAATAAGCATATTTCATCTGGATGTTTGAAATGGGTTAAATACAACCCCTCATTCAGTCTATTTAGCTGGAGTCCAGAAGTGAGACAGCCCTTGCTCTGCTTGGCAGGGTTGTGAGGCTCTCAATGCAATATTCAGTTTGAAACAAAAACATTTCAGTGCAGTAAGAAAAACAGCCACTACTACAGTCATGTATGATTAGTCTCAAGGCTGCAAGCCTGATGGGATGGTATCTTGTCTTCTCAGAAGCTTGGTTTGTACTCTCTCCTGAGAAAATTATGTATATAAAAATCTGTACCTCTGAGAACATACAACCAAACATTTAACTCACATTTTAAAAGTGTTTAATTAACTTAAATTTTAAAATCGTGCATTAATTTTACTTCCATGTTGGGCTTTTCCTTTGATTTGTGAAGGATACGTAGATTTGTAAAGGCTAAAATCAACTTTGGAACAGAATCTAATTATTTTTCTTAATAGATTAGAAATCAGAGGAGACCACTGTTCTTATTTAGTCCATATAACCTTGTACATAACACAACACACAGATAGAACTTAAACATTTCCAGTGATGAACAATCCAGAACAAATGTTGGTAGGTTGCTCTAAAACTTAATTCCACTTAAAACGGTTACAATTATAAAAGGAAGTTTTGTGTCTGGTCTGAATTTGCCTGTTCTACTTCTACATTTTCCAGGTACTATATTTTGTTTGACAGTTTCTAAGCTTTATATTATGATTTGTGTTCCATATAGAGATAATTCTAGGCTCTATTCAAATAACCCTTAATCCTTTTTTTTTGGTTAAGTAAAACAGGTTATACTCTTGAGGCTTTCACTGTAATGCATTTTTTCAAGTCCTTAAATAATAACTATGCATATTCTCTAAAACTGTGATTCATCAACACCTTGTTGGAACTTTCCGTGTTGGAATTAAACACTGTTATCCCCAAAGAGTCCTAATTACAGGTGTCGTGAAGGATAAGTAGATTTGTAGGCGCTAAAATCAACTTTGGAACAGAATCTAATTATTTTTCTTAATAGATTAGAAATCAGAGGACCACTGTTCATATTAAGTTCACATGATGAAGTGTTTGAGATTGCAGGATATTCTTTTCAGAAAGCCTATCTTCCCATGTGTACTGTAAGTATAATCCTGGGTTTCACTGAAGCTGATGACAAATCACTTGCTATTTCCATTAAGCTCATCTTTAAGTGAAATATGTCCTAGCCTGTATAAGAAGCAAATAAGCATATTTCATCTGGATGTTTGAAATGGGTTAAATACAACCCCTCATTCAGTCTATTTAGCTGGAGTCCAGAAGTGAGACAGCCCTTGCTCTGCTTGGCAGGGTTGTGAGGCTCTCAATGCAATATTCAGTTTGAAACAAAAACATTTCAGTGCAGTAAGAAAAACAGCCACTACTACAGTCATGTATGATTAGTCTCAAGGCTGCAAGCCTGATGGGATGGTATCTTGTCTTCTCAGAAGCTTGGTTTGTACTCTCTCCTGAGAAAATTATGTATATAAAAATCTGTACCTCTGAGAACATACAACCAAACATTTAACTCACATTTTAAAAGTGTTTAATTAACTTAAATTTTAAAATCGTGCATTAATTTTACTTCCATGTTGGGCTTTTCCTTTGATTTGTGAAGGATACGTAGATTTGTAAAGGCTAAAATCAACTTTGGAACAGAATCTAATTATTTTTCTTAATAGATTAGAAATCAGAGGAGACCACTGTTCTTATTTAGTCCATATAACCTTGTACATAACACAACACACAGATAGAACTTAAACATTTCCAGTGATGAACAATCCAGAACAAATGTTGGTAGGTTGCTCTAAAACTTAATTCCACTTAAAACGGTTACAATTATAAAAGGAAGTTTTGTGTCTGGTCTGAATTTGCCTGTTCTACTTCTACATTTTCCAGGTACTATATTTTGTTTGACAGTTTCTAAGCTTTATATTATGATTTGTGTTCCATATAGAGATAATTCTAGGCTCTATTCAAATAACCCTTAATCCTTTTTTTTTGGTTAAGTAAAACAGGTTATACTCTTGAGGCTTTCACTGTAATGCATTTTTTCAAGTCCTTAAATAATAACTATGCATATTCTCTAAAACTGTGATTCATCAACACCTTGTTGGAACTTTCCGTGTTGGAATTAAACACTGTTATCCCCAAAGAGTCCTAATTACAGGTGTCATCCATCCCCTCTAGCTCAACCTGATATTCCCCTGTTTACTCATCCAAGGAAAATACTATTTGCCTTGACCGTGGTGTTATACCAAGAGCTACTGTGTGCCTGCCTGTGTACAGCGGCTCTGTGATCCGCCCGAATCCCGCAGTCCCCCCTTCTGCAGTGGCTCTGCTTTGGCTCTGCAACACACGGCACTTGGTGGCTGGCACCAACCTGTGGGCAGCCCGGCTGTTGCCCGAGCCCTGCGTAGTCCATTCATGTAACACTCCAAGGTGAACTAACAGCTTTTTTTTATATGCATCCTTTTTTTAACAGATTTACTTATCAATAGAAGTGAGTGATTGTTTGCCTTGATATGTAGAAATATTAATTACGTTAACAAGTTCTAACCTCTTTACATGTTGGAGCCTGTAATATTTTTTTTTTACCATAAGTGAAGAACATATTAAGACTCAGAAAATGACTATACAGATAGCTATACTCATCAATGCATAATGTTTTAATACCAGTTTTATTCTTGTAAAATTTAATCTAAAATTTAATATATGAACTCTTCCTGCTTCCCTCTTTACTCGGATCCTGATGACACCACTCCATATGAATTCAGTGTAAATGACTATAGCACAAGAGAAATGCATTCAGCAGGGGTGTATGTTCCAGAATTGAGCTGTGCAGTTGATTTATGAATGCCAAAAATGCATCTGACTGATAGATTCCCAGGATGAAGTCTGCACAGTGAGGTCAGGTAAAGCTTGGTAACAATTCCTCCATCATGAAAACATGCTATAACAACATTGCTTTGAAACTGGTGTCGTTAGGCCCTTAGTGGAGATCAAACTCAATGAAGGATCCTTATTACAAACTGCAGATTTACAGCCTGCCCTACAGGAGTTTGCAATCAGGATCTTATACTAGAGATAATGGATCTTTCCATTAAACAGAACTATTTCTTAGTAGGAAAAGAGAAATTCAGGTCTATATTAGATTTTGCAGAATAATATTGACATTATTATGAACTATTGGTTTCCACTGAATTACATATATATATTCAAAATATGTATTATATATATTTTATGTCTATATAAGGATATAAAAACATATAAAATGTATAATACATTATTTAAAAATATATTTACACATAAACTA
>NW_008795378.1:218213-224814 GCF_000699145.1 Aptenodytes forsteri | reverse complement strand
TTATAAAATTATTATTTTATTATTTATATAGTTTTATCTATATAAAAATATAGATATATATATAAAATCTCAATTACCTGCTGTGCAAAATAAAGTACTTTGTCCCTGTCACTGTAGCTAGCTAAAATTAGACAACATAAGGTACATTCAGGTTTAAATTTATAGAAGACAGTCCCATCATCTAGTCTGATTATCATTCGCGCTATTTATAGAAGAGAAGACAGTCCCATCATCTAGTCTGATTATCATTCGCGCTAATAATTAGCCTACAGATAGCATTTCAAGTGGTTTCCACAGCAAACAGCAGATAATCCCTCCCTCTGCTTCCACCACAAGTATCAAAAACATCACTATTAGGGTAAACAATACAATCATGCAATTTATGTACCAGCAAATGATCAGATTGGTGTTAACCTATTATGTGACACTTTCGTCATTGTCCAGAACACAGACCCCTTAGGCTCTGTAGCACATTATTCATAGTGTACAATAAGTGAGGAAATAATAAAAATTGTTAATAATTCTGAAAGTAATAGTTGATCCTTGTTTTCCTGGCACCTTTGAGCACAGAGTAAACATTTGTAAAGAACTGGGGAAGCCCTGTTTGACATAATGGTTACAGTAAACTCTGGCATGATCAAAGGGCAAACATTTGAGGGGAAAATTACTTTACCGTAGATGTCTCCAGTAGATGAGGAGAAAATCAAGCAAAAGATGAAAATCAGAAATATTGTATAGCACAATTTTTAGTGGGGGAGTTTGACCTAATATTCTAATGTGCAGAAGTACAAAAGCATAAGGGAGGGAAGAGCAGCCTGCAGAGGAAAGGAGATAAGGTGGAGTCAACAAAACTCCTCGTACTTTCTGGTTGGAAAGGACTGAGAGGCGGTTCAGTTCACTGCATGCAGAGTTGTTTCTCACGAGGGGTCTTCAAGCCCGTATGTGACCCTAATGATCTCTGTTTTTCATTCTCACATGAGCACTAGGAATAAAAATGGTGACATGAAAAGTCAAAGGTATGCCCTGCAGGAACATTTTCTCTTTCTTAGAAATACCTAATGTCATGTAAGAAGAAAAGAAAAGTTGTTATGGAGAAAAAGAGAAGTGACTCCTTCAAAGGATCCAAGAGTGTATGCGAAATTCTTGATTCCTACATTTCTCAGTAAACAAAAGGAGACTGTCAGCCAGCCCAAGGATTTCCAACCTGATCACCACCCCCCATCAGTAGCTGATGCAATTTTCCAAGTCTCTAGGCACTTCGTATTTCACATCCTTGCTAAAAATAAATATCAGTGATAACTGACCATTGTTGCTGGAAAATTAACAGGGATAAAGATATTCTATTTTTTCATATGAATGGGGAATGGGTAATATAGATGATTCGGTAGGAGACGGGAAGAGACATTTTGCCTGTGAGGCTTGAAGTTAGATGCTGGCATTATACACCAATATCTCTCTTCAGTACCCAAGGGAATAGTGTCATTTTAGGAATCTGCCATATATTTACATGGTCTGTAACATCTGTGAAGATCCTGCTGAAATAGTCATCTTTGACAATAAGCCACTGCTTTTCAGTCATTTCAGTCATGAGGTTCCCTGCAGATTCATTTTCCAGAACAGGATTCAGTGGCTTGGGAACCCCTGGGAACTATGGATACTGTAACTACTTCTGTTACTGCATGTAGGGACAGGCTGCTCATCGCTGTCTACAGTATTTACCCATATAAATAACATTACTTCATATCACAGTCTGAGAAGAATGGAAAAAAAAAAGCAAATTACCTCATGGGTCTGACTGTTCAAGCAGTTAACATGGAGTAGCTTGAAGAAAGGACAGACTGGGAGGTCCATAAGATTCCCGGTGGTGATGTTTAGGATCAGCCCTTTGGATTATTTCTAGCTAATGCTAACCCTGATGCTCATGGATAGACCACAGGACACAGGTAAGCACTGAACATGGAGCTGTGGCTAAGCAGACTTGCAATGTGGGTAACTTACCCTCCAGTTATACACTTGCAGCATCTCTCCCCCTCGGAAATACGCTTATGATTTATTTCAAGAGCAGATCTAAGTAATCAGTGGTATGGATTATCTGTTAGAGTCTTGCAAGGATGTGCTACTTGTGGAGAAAAATACCATGCTCCAATTCACAGTGTTTAGGAAAGCATCACTCCAATGATTAGCCTTTTATTTGGTGAGACATGCAGTCAGTTCCTGCCCTTCCAGGCGTGGCTGAAGTGCCTCTGCCCTCCAGTCCTGGATAAACCCCAGCGCCCTGGTATCTGAAGTCTGCTCACAGCTGAACACTTGTATCTTCAAATGACCTTTTCACTTTAAAATTGGATTCAATTTATTGAGGGAGAAAGTGCATTGGTAGGAACCTCCTGGCTGAACAGTGTGAAGTCAGTCTTGGGGTGGATACTGATGTCCGTTAAGGTGCAGAGAAAGGTAACTATTACTAAACTGCCAATAAATTCCTGGGATTGGAAGACAAAAGTTTCCAGGTGTGGTAATTCCTTTTCCATCACTTGAACACTTCTGCTGTTTCATTATCACTACAATTTTTAATGACTGAACTCTTGGTATCAAGTAAGGTTGACCAAATATCCCAGCTGTTTCTAGTGCTATTAGCATAATTTCATAAAATGCTTTTTTTTTTTGCATGTACTTGAGCCTTGAAAGAACAACATTGTCATCACACCCTCAAAAATCTCTGGTCTACCAGTGAGGAAAGAAAAAGGGTTATTACTGGTGCTGTCTGAATAAATCAAGTATCATAAAATATTTGGGTTATAGGAAAGAACAGATTCCAAAATTGATGTTCTTGATTTACACTTTGATTTGAAATTCCTCCATTTACCCTGAGCTCGGGTCTCCTTGGCTGATTGCTGTATTTAAGAACATTAGCAGTTGAATATCAATTAGTAGCCTTAAAATCATTTGATAAAATGCCAGACGTCATCAAAATTAGACAGGCAAAGAGATGTAACCAAATCGTATTCAGCAGAAAACCATAGCGTGTTATTATATGGAAGAGAGTGGATCAGGCTCAGTATGATTATGCTCGTGTACAGGTAAAGTTCATTTTAACAATACTAAGTTAGTTTTCAGCGGCCTTCTGAATGCTTTCCAGCACACTTTATTTTAAGTGAAGTCCATGGTGAAAGAATTTAAATTTCTCTTTCTAAACGCTTTTAAAATTCATTTCTCTGTTGCACTTTTGTTATTCTTCAGAAAGCTTTTGAAAGTAAGCAAGTGACACTGACAGGTACTATCAATCATAAGCAGCAGAATGCTCTGCCAACTCTAATAAGAGGAAGTTTTATTTATCATGAAAAAATATATGGCAACCCAAATCGGTGGTTGCTAGGTTATACCTTTTGCGTTACTTTATTCATTAGATTTGGTAACAGTATTTTTTAGACACGAGTGACGTAAAGTGACAAGGAGACAGACAAATCAGATGAGATGAAAACTCAAATAAGAATGTAGTGGAACATACAAAGATAATATTTTTAAGGCTTTGTGAAAAATGTTTCAGATAAAAGGAAACTGGCAAAACTTGTCTCACTGCCAGTTTTACAACTGCTGAAACAAATCTTTGCAGCTTTTTCTATAAAGTGAAGCCTTTGAAATATTTCCTCCTATGTTTTAGGGGAATTTGTGAGGCTTTGATTGTCCCACTAAAGCTCTGAAGCTCTTTGCCTCGTTATTATTGCCTTTCCCTGATGTTCCACTGGTGGACATATAATAAATTTCACTGCTTTTGTTACCAACTTATCACAACATGTTTATAGAGAGTAGTTTCAGAACAGTGAAAACAAAAACAACAGCCTCGTATAGAGTCCAGACAGCAGATTGAACTGGGGACCTATATACTCTATGTATGGAAAGGAATGAATATACTGGGGGAAAAAAGCAAATATAAAACTCCAATCACTTTTAATTTTCTAATATTTCAGAAACTAGGAAGTTTTATGTACCACTAAGCCATTTTGTGGTAAGAAATTTACTGTGGGTTGTATTTCTTCCTGAGATTAGCCCCGGTTCACAGGGACAGGGGCAGGTGCCTGGGTTGGAGCTACTCAGCTGAGACCCGATGCTGGTCCTCACAGGGTCTTCAAACACACCAGAGCTGCAGCTCAGCGGGACTGAGAGGACGTTTTCCCTGAGGCTGCTGCTTCTGACATCTCACATTTATCTAGAATAAGTAATTTGTCATCTTAACTAGTGATTTGACTGGATCAGGTCAAGAATCCAGAACAAAAGATTTCTGGGTGTGAGGTAAAAACCGAAGGAGTATAAACAAGGCGTGAGAGAGGTTTCTAAAAATACAAAAAGATATATGGAAAGTCTTCCTTTCCCATGTTAGGGAAAAGCAAAGCTTTAATTTTGACCCAAAAGGGCACATGTATTCTCACACTCACTCTCCTTCATGGGAATAATTTCTGAGCCATGAAAAAAATTGTGGAAATCATAGTAATGAACAAAAAAAAGGTCAAATTTTAGGAAACTTACTCTTATTTCTCCAACTTCACTTTTGGTTTTTGGGTTCTTAATAGTGACTCATCATCTTTCCAGGGTCTACATGTACTGTTATATTCAGAAGCAGTAATGGAAACATCTTTTTAGCAATCTATTTGGAAATAGTGCATCGTGGAAAAAATCAGTAACTAGACACTCACATTTGGCAGTCATCTCTCTCTTTCTGGCTTGCAAGCTGACAAGCTGTCATTGAATTTCAAAATTGAAAACAGGAGTATTTGATTCAGTCACCTTTTGAAAATAGATCTGGGATACACGGTGTTTAGACTGGTTTAATATTATTACAAATATTGCAAAATTACAAGATGTCTTGTTACTTTCCATAAGTGCAGCAAATGCAATTCCGTCCATACAGATTCCATTCTCTACAACAGATGAGTCAAACTATTATTTTCAAACATGAGATGAGAACATCTATTAAGGAAATGTCCAAATATTGTAGGAGTAATTGAATGAGACATAAAACTAAACCCTAAAACTATAATGCAAAGGTTTGCCTTGAATATAACACTGGTAATACTTCATAGAAAAGAGTAAGCTCTAATACAATTGTCAAAAGCTGCAGGATCAAAACCAGCCGTGATAATGCACACTCCTGGGACTGAGCATGGTGAACTCCCTGTGTCTGCAGTCGGAGGCAAAGACATACAAACGTGCACACACAGGCACAAGAAAAGAAATGATGAAGTGGATCTCTTTGAGGTGGGTTTTTGTAGAGCTATGCTGCCTTTGGCTGACCCTGTAAAAGAAGAGAGGGAAATATCTTGGATGTGGCTCTACCTATTCTCGCGACAGAGATAGGTAGAAGAGCCTGTAACGGACATGGTTCCCTGCTGTGCAAGAACCAGGCAAAGAGCCTACGCAGATATGTTTTGGGGAAAGGAAAGGAATGAAGAGATACAACTGTTCCAAGAGCTGAAATAAAATAATGGTATGACTGCTACCTCAAATTTAGGAATGGGAATAAGAAACCTGGATGGAAATAATTTAGTGTTTGATGGAAAGTACATGAGTAAGGAAGATGGGAAAACAAGAAAGGGAAATGCTAACTGATGCAAGAGGCTAGGTGAACAAAAAAAAGACATAAAGAAGAGAGAAAGAACAAAAAGAGATGAAAAGATAAAAGAAGAAAATGTCCGAGAGACTTGTTAACCATTTTGGGAGGTGAAAGACTCTGTGAACAGTGAAATGAAGGAAATGCATGCATGAATTTATGAGTTATGTGTAAGGCAGGTTCACATATAAGAGCAATACACTTCAGAGATAATCTAGGATTAGGGATTACTTTCCCTATGTCATAACTTTTGCAGGCATGTAAACACATGGTTGCAAAAGTCACTGTGAAATTCTAATTAATGTTCATCCACAGTTAATCCTCTTTTTAGGGGCACTCTTCTTCTGTGCTGCTTTTCTGCAGCTTAGTCCTTGTTTCATCATCAAAAGACAGAAATTGAAGTTTAAAAGGTCTGCAAACCCCATTTTTCCAGGTGGTTCTGGAACACTAATCTGAGGTCCTACTGAGAAATTTCACATGAAGAATGGAAACCTTTCGGTACACATTTTAATTTATTCCCCAATGCAAGAGATTGGTTTGTTTCAGGAAAGTGGCAAAGGGGAGAAAAGAGGAAATGAGGAGCAGCAGAGGTTACCTAACAGCATATTTTTGAAGGTAGCTCAATATGATGTTTAATTTTTTTCAATCAGCTGTGAGAGAAGTCGGTTGTGGGTAAATGTAGTTAGCAATTTAGTAACAGGATTTCTGAGATTCTGTCCCCACAAAACTAGAAGCTGCATAAGTAGAAATCAGGCATTTCATGCTTACAGTTAGTGATGTTACACAATTATATGATAGCACAGATGTAAAATTAAAAGCTGCCATCATCTGCTTTCCCAGACATCTCTGGCTGCCATCTGTGTTCTCTAGCTATCCTTGAGGGAACATAAGACAACTTCCTAATTTCATACGATACAAACTCTAAAGAGTGTTGCCTTAAATTTACACCAGAGAGATCCTTTTTCTACCAGAGCTGCGGTTCAAATACTGTGTTTTTTTTTT
>NW_008795378.1:195439-218075 GCF_000699145.1 Aptenodytes forsteri | reverse complement strand
ATGGTGTTTTTTTTTTTTTTTTTTTTAACTAATGAAGTTTTAAATATCTGCCTCTCATGAATGTTATTCACAATGGTGTTCTCAAGGAGTAGCCTCCAAATGAATTTTCTATACAACTGGAAATGCTTGGAGGTTTAACAGTTGTTTTTTCCTAGGTATGAAGTAGTCTGCATACTATAATTTCCACAAAAGCCCCCTCAATTTTGGAAGAGAAGGCTCAGATATCCTCCCCTCTTTACACACTATTTCTTCTTGAGACCATGCCTTTCATGACTCTCAGTCCAAATGTTGGTATTTGGAGAACTCCCTCTTGGTGTAGTTCAAATCAGACTCAGAGGATGTTATAATGCTGGGACATAATTTGAATGTGTTTATCAAAGAAAGTTACATGTAACTTCCACTTGTAAATGTCAAACCTACAATGAATTTATAACACAGATAAGAAAAGAACTTAATCTTTTTTTTATTTTTAAATAACTTTTGGGGGGGGTTATGAACACTACAGCTTCTTATTTACATTTCCCATCATGAAGTATCAGTGGTTCTGTTTCAGATGAAGCAATAACACATATACACGCTACTGAAAGCTACCTAATGGTTTCATTTATAAGACTGCTGAATTTGGCCTAGATTACATGGTAGTTGAAGTTTGTGACTCATGCTCTTCCTACCATTCACAGAAATAAAACAGTGGCAGTATTGGAAAATATCAAGAAAAATGCTACTATGATGAAGTCCATCAGGACACAATGAATTTAGATGATTTTATTTGGTGCAGGGCTATATGGAGCATCCATCTTGAAAAGAAATCATGATTAGGGCAATTACAATTGAAAACAATTCTCAAATATTATAACTTAGTATAGTATCTTCCACACAGTCTGTATTGAAAATTTTGTCTCTAGAGATAAGGAAAACACTGAATCCATTTATCTAACAATTTCTGAGTGTCTGGGATGAACTCTATTAATGGGAGAGAAAGCAAGAGATGGAAACAGCAATCATATACATATGAGTACAGTATTTACTCTTTCTCACAACCAACTAGGCTGAAAAATTTTACCAAACACACTGGGAATTTAAAACACAGTATTAATAGTTCCATGGCAATAAAAACATTTTTCTCTCCCTTTACACTCTCTCTTTAAGTTTGTCTCAGGGAGCAATTCTGGTTAAGATACTATGTAAGTTTATGTTTTTCCAGGTCATGAGAAGGAGAAATGAGGTTGTAGAGGAGATAAGACAGTTTCAGAGGATGAGTAAAAGGGCAAGTGCCATGTGCCTTCCTGTCTACTTATTCTTTTACTTACCTTCTATGGAAGTTACCTCCTCCTTCAAGGTCTCAATAGGGTTCAGCACCTTCTTCCATTTCCAAACAGTCCTCTTCAAGCTCTACAAGGAAGACTAAAAACTATAGTTTAATTTGATTTCTTGCTGTAGCCAGGAGTGTTAAAAAATAACAGCTGTGAAAAGTGGTCCTTGAAAGCTAAAATTGATACCATACGAAAGGGCATAAGGTTCTTACAAAATACTTCACAGAAACATTAGAAAAAAAGGCAAAAATGTTCCTCTAGAATAAAGAAGGGCTAAGCCATAGTGTTGCCTCTCTCATGTCTATTAAAAAGTGACATAAATACAAACTGTGAATATTCACACCATAACCTGGAGTCCTGGAGAAGGTGTGAAACCATCATTGTGAATTCTGTCCAGGAGGAGAGAAGCTTCTTTTGTAAACAGCTACAGGTATTTCTCCAGTTGGGACCTGATCCAACGCTTTTGAAGTCAATCAATCTGTTCCATTTGTTTGGATTTGGATCAGCCCCTAACTAGTAAGTTGACTCACCTCAAAAAGTGCTGGACTGGTCTTCAAACACAGTGCAAAATAACACATCAGATGCAGGGCATGTTAAGCAGAAGGAATAAAATACTTTTGAAAATTCTTTACCGCTTTATCACAATACATAATCTAAATGTGTAAATGACTACAACTATATGTTGTAGGTATGTTATATTAGACACGTCACGTTCCGCTTAGTGTGGCTGTGAGCATCACACTGAGTGATTGATAAGTATTTCTTAAAACAAGACAGGATAAAACATATTTTTTGGTAGTTTAAAATTATTTCCACATTAATGACAAAATTTCATCCATTTCCCTGAACTCAATTTAACTTCAAATCTTTTGTCTTCTTGAAGTCGTACCATTAAGTTGAAGATTATTCGCTGGTTTTGGGTTGTTTTTTTTTTTTTCTTTTCCTCTTGCCAATCATTCTTCTCATTGTGGCAGCCTCCAGCACTCAGGCTCTTTCCATTTTCAGAGCTTGCTTTTTTTTCTTTGGCCAGAAATAATGCTCTGTGATGAGAAAGCTGTGAGATTCAGCATGGTTCAGTCTCTTCTTTACACTCTCTTCAAAACTGTGCAGAACATGCATGTATTTGGGATGTACCATCTGAGATATTGAGGGATCTCTGACTGTCAGAGCTTTACGACTGTAGTATAGACTTGCTGAGAGGACAGGAGACACAGGTCTAATAGTCCTCACTCAGATGAACCCAGAGGATATCGGGACAATATTGTTCTCATTTAAATCATAGTGGATCTTCATTATTAATTAGAGCTAAATTTAGAGAAAGGTCGGGTCATACTTAACTTTACCAGTTGCTCAGGAAAGGACAGTTTAACTCATTTTCAAGTTTCTAGTGCTACTGACTCTTAGAGCGGTGGGACTGCTGTTCCAGACCTTGTATGATAATCACATCTCATATGCTATAAAGGTAGTGAAGTTTGGGTCAGGGCTTCCTGAAATAGCACCAAGCTTTGCTGGAACATTTTCACAGTGGAGGAGACCTACATGGAGGAGTGCCAGCGTGGACCCAGGAGGTTAGAAATACACAGCCAGGGTCTGAAAAGCTCATTAGCTCTGGCTCGGCTGACCCAGCTCATTATTACTTCTGATACCAGAGCAGACTCCAATCCAGGAGCCAGGGATTTGAGGCACTGAGCTCCTAAATGCATTGCAAGCATGCCCAAAGAGCTAAGGCAGAACATCCTGGTTCTAAATTTCTCAAATACTATATTATTTATGGCCAATACCTTAAGACCTACCATGTCAATCCCTTATATATAGCAGGAATTCACAAATAAGTACCAGGACATGCACAAGCAAGAATCATTTCAACTTGATGGGTGCTTCATGAGGCTGTTTTGAGCAAAGCACAAGTCGACCAAAAAAGAAGCAACAGCTTGTTGCTTCATTTCCTGAAACTGATATTGGTTGTAATAGTGCATACCATGATAATTTATAGTTTAAGACATTTAAACACACAACTGCTGTCACCAAGCTGGAATCTGGAAGGAATATCCTGAGCTTTATTTAGCCTGTGAAGGTGTAAGAAAGCCTAGCTGCAAAGGTCCTTCTCCGATTTCTGTCAGTTAAAAAGTACGCCAGCTGGATCCTACAGGTTTCTTTAAGGATCAGCAGAAGAAATAATATTTACCTACAATATAACTTGCAAAGCAGTTTCCTTTTGCTGTGGCTCAGGGACACTTTATAGTCACTAGATTATGAACTCGTGTGTGATCGCTGAGTGAGAACTGAGCACCACAGAATGTAATGAACTTCCCATAAACAGCTGCTTAAGAAAAGTAATTTGAAGGATTCAAATCTGCAACCTCTCTCAAACTTGTAGTACTCAATCATATGAGTCCTTTCATTTGTTACAGTGGGAATCTGAGTAAGGCTCAAATGTTGCAGAATCAGGACCAACAATTTTTGCATCATAGTAAGTGAGAAAGGCTTAATTACTACAGATTTTCAGAAACAGGTTACTATTTTCTTGCAAGAATTAAATTCTAATAAATAAAACAATGTTTTTAAACATGACTAATTTTTTTTTTTCTAAATTCCCCAGTTCTTCATAGTGTCACAGGAGCACAGGCCTGATACCTTGAGAATGCTGGTGCCATGAGGCTGCAAGGAAGCTTAGTGTATGAAACTTAATCGTGGATGCTTTCCAATCACCCAATATCGCACAGGCTGACAATACCCCTGTCTGAGTTGTCACCTTTTAGTATGGTAGTTTTTAGAGCTTGGTTATTATAAATGGCACTGTTCACCCTCTTCAGCTGATAGATTAGAGAGCTGCTGTCTTTCCCATTAGTCTAAGTGGATAAAGACCTTAAGAGAATATTTTAAAATAAAAGTGTGGCAGCACATTTGCACAGAGGGTCGATCACTTCAATAGATAGGATGGTTAGTGATTAGCTGATATTAAGTAATTAAATAAAAACTAGCAACGTAACTTGTTATGTGGTATGAGGTATAAAGAGCACCAACTGGTAGCAGTAGTGACATCAAAAGTAATATATGTATTTGTGAAGTGATAGCGTGTCAGCTTTCCAATTCACTTATTCAGGGGTGACACTTCCCCTTGTCTTGTTATTCTAAATGGGCCAATTCATAAACTTTGGATAATGGACAGAAAAGTGCCCCTGTCATCTTGTCTTCGCTTTTGCAGCTTCTAATAACAAAAGCCTCAAAGTGTTCAATTTAATGTAAAACATTTTGGTATAATGTAAAGATTTCAGCCAGGGAGTCCATCAAATCATTTTAGTAGGTGGTAGATAATTAGCTTACTTGGGGAAAATGTTCTGGATAACTGTCTGAATTTCAAAAATCTAAGAATAAATTCATTATACTGAATCATACATAGGTGGACCCAATTGATGGTGATATTGCATCAGAGGCAATCCACATATTCAAGCAGTGAGAGCCTTTCAGATTTATACAGGCCTCAATTTCTGAGTGGAAAGCTTATACAGTAATTAATGCTTCTGGGGATGTTTTTACAGTTAACGGGTTTTTTTTGCAGGTGTTACAGATATTTCTTCATCCTTTCCCTTGCTAACCTTTCTAAGGAAAGTTTCCAGAACAGGTTCATTTTCTTTGTTCCAATAGCTAGGACTGTTCCTCACATTAAGGACTTTGAGTCTTCAACCTCACAGCCCTCTCCAGTGTCTACTTAACAGTGAGTCATCTGAAACTAATAGCATGGTATGAAGAAACCATTGGCATTAAGCCAAATTGTTTGAGGCTTTGAGAAGATTCAACCAGTAGTTAACAATAAAATCTGCTCTTCTTTTTCATAGGACTGGGCTGGAAAGTATCTGTTAAGCTCCCAGTCATACTGTCCAAGCAAAGCCTTACACAAACATGCACTGTCGCTACACCATCATCCCCCCCAGGGACCACACCACTGTCCAAAATTGATATTAACCTGGCAATTGTTGTGTTGCAACAAGGAAATGAACATAGGTATAAATATCATGCATCATGGCCTTTAGAAGTTATGCAAGACATCTGGATACGTTTGCCTGACTAATGCTGCAAACACTTCCGACCCCTCTGCAGTGAACAGTGCTCCGGAGGGCTGAGGCAGCACAGACATTCCTGGTGTTACTCATCAGCTCTCCTGTTAATTAGGAGTGCCCTTCTGTCCAAGTAGAAAAGAGGGAAAACAACAAAATGTTTTCTTCCAGGCTGGGGGGGGGGAGGGAGGTGGAGGTTCATCCATTTGGGTTAGATAAATAAAGATATTTTGATTGGGTATGTTGTTTAGTGCCAGCATGATTAATGGAGGTGTTCTACACAACACAGACACTAATAAAGCAATTGGAAAACCGAGATAAATTTTTAAGATACAAATCTTGTGGCGTTTCCTCAAAGCATATGATATCCCCATTGTGACTCCTCTGAAGTCAACAGGATCGCTCGTTGATTGAGGCAACAGCAGAGGGACTCATGCTTTAGGCCAAACTGCAGAAAGAAGCACTAATGGTTGGCATAGCCTATCCCTCGGATGAGCGGAGTTGGAGGCCAGAGCTTTGATGGGGACCTGTCACAAGTTGATGTTATCCAGGAGCCCTTATCATCCTATCTTTTTTCTTTTTAATCTACTTGTAGCTTCATTAAAGCAAGCAGGCATGACATGGTGCAGTGACAGCTTAACCTGTGGTACCAGCTGTTAGTTTGGCATCTTTGCTTGCGTTGTAAACCACATAACTCTGCTTCCAACCCCTTACTCACTGAGATCAACTGTTGATACTATAGCCCAGTTGATGTCTTCTCATCCTTTTGTTCATTTTGCCTGAACCTTGAATTTCTCTGCCCCGTGCTATTTTACTCCCTTTCACCTGGCAGAAAATGTATATAGGAGACAACACAACCAAAATTTATAATGCTACAGAAAAAGCAGTTCATTATGTATTTCTACAAGCACAAAGACATTATTTATTACATTCACTCCTATCAGGTTTTATACCTGTACTGGGGTGCTGCATGGGTGTTTTCAGGGGTGGGAACCACATTGTGCTGCTGGTAGCCTTCACACGGCTGCTCTGAAGCCACCTTGGTTACAACTGCGTGGCTCCTTTTGATTGGAGTATAGACCTGTGCAGAATTGTCCCTCATTCCCAGAGCATTCCCTCATTTCCCTGGGGTGAAACACTTACAGTATGCTTCTTATCTGATGCTGAGCTGACTATTTCCATAATTCTTAAAGGCTTTGTAATGCAACTGTAGAAAGTGCGCAAGAGATGGGGTTATTGTTGCTGCTGCATTCTCTCTAAGGCCGTTCCCCCTCCGTGTTATCTTGTGCCCATGGTAACACACTGTAAAATGGCATCCTATGAAAAACAGCTGATTGCCAGTACTGCTTGATAGCTACAAGGAATCATGAAAGCTAATAAAAAATGATTCAGATTCACTCTCTCCTCCTTTAAACCAGCTGTTTAAAAGAAAAGGGGGCCAAATTGAAAATGAGCATCCGCAGTTACAACCCTGATGAAGCCAATAAAGTCGCACCTAGGAGGAACAGGTGTCCATTTGATTTCAGTTCGTACTGCACAGGGGAAGCAGAGGGTGCAGCAGCATTATCATAACTTTTCATTAATCTCAGTGGGTAACCCGTTCAGCTAACAAGACACATGCCAGCAGAATGCCAGTCTGGTGATAACCTGCAGAAGGCACCAAGGAAGAAATTGCCTTACTAAATGTCTGTGACTGGTGGGGTTGCTGCTACCATGATGAGAGCAGGAGGGAGGCAGGCTGTGCATGGAGAGGCCACCTTCCCGCTGCTCCACACAATGGGGAGGAATGGGAAATCCTCTACAGGGTGAACTGTAGGCAAACGAGCTTGCTGAGCTCTTCTCAGAGCAGGTTGGAGGGAAGCCAGCTGCAACTGAAGAGACAATTAAGAGCAATAACATACTGCTCAGGTGAAATTAGTGTATGCTTCCTCTCAGGGAGCAATATCTCTATGAACAGCTTCAGCAAGGCAGAACAAATATTTGTCTGTCTGGGGTCTTCCAGGGAGACTGTTTGGAGGAAAGGGTTACTGGAGACTGGAGGTAAAATTGTGTTTTGGCCTGTGAATCTTAGATGAATTACGCCAACTCAAACTCACTGTGTTAGACAACTAAAATGATGTGAGTTGTGTTTTTCTTTTCCTCTAGAGAAACACACAACATGTTAACCTGACCCATTTACAAATAAAGCAGCTAAATAGGAATATAGTGAAAGCTTGGGACAATCTAAGCTAGCATGTGGTACAGTTAGTGTTTACAACACTCATTAGGAAGGTAAATGATGCCTAAAACCATTTTCAAGAGACTTAGAGGAAATTTTTCTTTGTGGACTATATCAAAATATAACCTAACATTACAAAAGAACCTCTCTGTTAAATGGTGATACCACAGCAGAGTGAAAAGTATTCAGAGCTCACTCACAAAAATAAAGTGAATATTTTACAGGTACTTTATATCATGAATGCTTACAAAAAAAAAGTTAGATCATGAATTAAATTTTTGTGTTTTTGTTTGATAAACCATCTGTAAGAGTAATGCTATGTAATAATAAATATGCAGTGAGCTAGTATTGTATTTCAAGGTATATCGATCATATTATGAGAATGGTAATTTATGTATGTTTATTATGATTAACAAAACTGTGCTCAGGTTGTTGCATTTTCCATCTGAGCCAAATTAACTTTCTCTTTCTAAAGTTGTTGAAGATGAACATTAAATATACAGAAGTTATCAGTGAATAAGCTCCTCTAAAACCCTCTTCATTCCTGTGTCAAATCAAGCATATTTACTATGAGTCTTGAGAATTAAATGTTATTGACAGTTATGGACATAATATACCCAAAGGGGAAAAACCTGAACTTAGTAACAGTGAGCAATACCAAGGAACTTCCACTGAGCACAAGATTAAAAAAGGCTTGTGAACTTCACTGAGAGCACATATATGTATAAAGGTAGAACATGAGAGCAGTTTTGCTGGAGATTGAGCTCAGAGAGAGACTGTTTTTCAAGTTAATGAGAAAATAAGTTTGGCTTCCTTAAAGACATATCTTAACAAAATAATTAACTATAAATGAGCTGCTGTACCACTATCAGAGAGTAGAAGGAGTCCAGTCTATAACTTCAGGGCACATGCAAAGAAAAAAAAAATAGCTGAAATAATGAAACAAATTCTATTTACACCAAAGTTTAAACACAGGTGGCTTGTTTTTGGTTTTTTTTTTTTCCCCTTTACATTTCTTCTCTGGGAGCAATTCAAATAATTGTATTTTATTGCCATAAGACTTGTTCCTGCAAACATTAAAAAGTGCGTAGAAAAGGAGCTAGTTTCTTTCTAAAATATTCAGTGAAGAAGCTCACATTTGAAGAAGCTCCAAACAAGATGAAGGTCTTCCCTGACTAGAGCTTATAGATATGGACAGAAGCCTAAGAAAGGTGATTAGTGTTTGACAAGGTAGATGCACAAGATAGAGGTTCATCCTGAAGATGCGTGGCCCAAGCCCTTTTGGGACACACCTTCAGGCCCCGTTGACAGCACTGAGGTGGGCAAAACTGGAAGGTACTGAAAAAGAGATGATTGAATAGTACCAGACGATGAAAAAGCAGAGGTTTGAGGAATTGGTAAAGATGATAGGATGGAGGAGGTTTCCATGGAAATTTTGAGCTTTGTTCCAGTAGAAGCAAGTTCCTATAATGTATCAGCAAAGATTGTCCATCCAAACATAGACAGAGACAAGGTTGTGCAGTGTATTGGATTCCTTTCTGTTCAGTAAGGATATCCTCACAATACTTTTAATTTTCTATATGAATATTGTTAAACTTTGAGTTTGGCGCAAAAAACAGGCAATGTTACAGCTTATTCTGGACACTGCAATCCTCATCATTAAGTTATTATCAAGAAGGAATGAACAGTAACTGTGATAGAACAATGAGGTCATAATTGTAACTTGTTCTTTACCAGTTAAAAATTATACTCCTGTGATGTCTCTGTTTTGCGGTAACTGGGAGCTACTTTTTGACTTGGGAAACCTTCAATAATGGAGCTAAGAAGGAAATTACTGGACATTTCTTTGAACAGTAGGCTTCCTAGAAATGCAGGGAGAATGTCATAATCAGCAGGTTCACATATTTCAAAATGCTGCGTTCATCTGACAGTTCTTTCAATCATTTTTAGTAAAATACATCTGTAACTATTATGTAATCCCCCCCACACCTGTAAATTATAATGTGGAATGTCATGATTTATTGCATAGCATAAAAGCTGTTAAATGAATACTGACAGCACCATTAGCATTCTGATCTTGAACTGAAGTGCAAGTCAGCTCTGCTTAAGTCATCGTTCTCATGAGCCACAAATAAATGTGCAGTTAAAAAGGGTGCCATAGGTTAATCAGAGCTGAATTAGTAAAGAAAAATTAGTAAAGAAGTGAGCAAGTCGGGAAATGACATGCTGAATCTCTTACTCTAACATCACTTTTCCTTAAGCAGCCAACGCCTGGTGCTAAAGATTCCAGAGTAAAGCAGAATACTAAAACATGGGCCAAAAACTTGATTCATTCTGAATGAACTAAGAGATATCGACACTATTTCAGCAGCTGAATCTTGTGCTCTGACTGCTCCCACCTACACCCAGTACCTTGTTCCCACTCCTGGCAAGCAGAACTCAAGTGGGGTCCACACAGCCTGGACTCCTCTCTGACCGTTGCCTTCTGGGAAGAGTCCTGGTGAAAAGGAAAGTACAGATAACCAAATTAACTTAGCTAATAGTGTTCCTAATTTATCCCACTGAGAATTACCAACTACTGTTGTTCTGCCCTAAACCCCAGATTCCTTGATATCAACTTCTAGAAAAGAAAATAAGTCCTTCCGCTTGTGCATTGCAATAAGATATTTAATTTGTATTCTTAACCTCTTCTGAGCTAACATAGTTTTATACTTTAAACAGTCACAAATCATCTTTTTCTGAAAATCACATTCAGTCTCATTTGTTCCCTATGCAATGCTCCCCATTTTGTTCTTTTTCTACACACTTAAAGCAATTATTTTTTTCTTCAGTCATATAGATACTACATATTGTCCTTTTTGGAGGGGAAAACTGAATGTCTGTCCCTAGAACCTTATGAATTCCATTGTATTATAAATATTTATCACAACTATTTTAATACTAACAGCTGTGATCCTTTAACGTGCAGAGCCTGTTTTATAAAGAGCCAAGTGCTCTGTACCTCTTCCCAGTTTCCAAAAGGTTTGAGACTGCTCATGTTTGGCACTCCGCTGATGGGGTTCAGCATTCTTCAAGGAGAAACTGTTCCTTCTTAATGAAGGATAGTTCTTTTCTCTCCCAATATAGCTCTCATCCAAAGTTTAGACGTTATTTGTACCTTTACTTGCATTTTTATCCGAGCTGTTTAGTCCAATCTATTTGTCTATCTGAAGAGGCCAGCAACGTTCAAACTAAAACATAAACCACTCAACCTCCCAAACTGGTTGGTTTGTTTCTTCTTAAGCCACCCATAATAATTTACAGCTTCTGTGAGAATCTCCAAATTCAACGAGTGTATTTTGTGTATGGTCATTTATTAACTTTTTTCCCCTTAGGTGAACCCAGGACACCCCAAAAGGGGAATATAAATTGTATTTTTTTTTTAAATGAAGTTAAAACAAAGTTTATCTTCTTTTATTCCCCCTGTTACTTACAAAAGTAAACTTCAGTAATTCCAAACTAACATACTTAAGCTGAAATAACTGTTAAATAAAAAAGTATACTTTTTTGATGTGCTGAGGTATTCCTCATTCCAAATGAAATGTTTCTTTTCTCATTTAGAACTCCAAATGGGACCGTGATTAATGGAACAAGATGGCCAGTCTTCACCAGTACTGAACAAAAATATTTGACATTAACTACTAACACTTCAGAGATACTGACAAAATTACGTGCTCAGCAGTGTCGATTCTGGAATATTTTTTTCCCCAAAGTCCTGGAAATCACAGGTAAAAATGCTTTTATAGGTGCTTTTATTTAAACTTTTACACAAGGATCATTTGCTCGATATTAACGTGATACTCTCATTTAAATCTTTACATTCATATTTGTAACTGAATTTCCACGAGATGTTCAGATGTTGGACAAAACCATCCATGTTGTTGTGGGGGTGTACCCTGCAACATGCCCTATGCTTCTGGCTATGGGCTTACCACCCTGTAGCACCCTGTTATGCACAAGGACAAAACCTGGGGACAGGACAAGGCCCAGGACTTGTGCGGTGTGGAGCTTCTCTGCCCCAAAGTGCAGATACAGCCACAATGTGAGACATTTTAGAATGCCTCAAATCTCTGTTCTCAAGCTACCCACTGTGAGGGTCAGCACTGCCTAGCTCTGGATTCCTGGGATACTACAGAGAGCAGGAAAGACATGGCTGAAGTGGGAGCTTGCACTGGGATTTCTGGAGGCTTTAGATGTTCTGTATAAGCTTCCTGTATCTAAGGTACATTGTGGGGTATTATATTTGGATTCTATTATTTATGGGATTATATTATTATGCAGCTAATCCACAGAGGGTATTAAGTGTGATGCTACTGCCAAAAGGGGATTCTGTTCTACATCTCACGTGAGAGCACCTTATGTTTTTTTTCTAGAGTGTCAGTCATTGATGACAACAAGAAACTTCAGGATTTGCCTATGCAAAATAGAACTTATTTGTGCCTGACTGTGTATACAATGTGTTTATGAGATTTCACTACCCAGAAAAATATACCAGGCTGTTTGAAACTTTAAGCTTAGTTGAACACAAAGGACTCAGATTTTCTTTAGAAGCCCGATGCCACTGTTTTTGCAAAGCCCACCAGACAGACCAAGCCTCTGTGCTTCTGGACTTCAAAAAGAATTGATTTTATGAAGTGATTTTGCAGCTCTAGAACTGCATTCTGCAGTTTAAAGTGTGTTGGGGGGGGGGAGGGGGGAGGTCTCATTTCAAAAATAAGATACACTTTTTAAATGTTAATTACTAATTTGCAAGCTTTCTGTAAGTTTCAGTTTGAATGTTAGTCTTAAAAATATGTAAACTTTCATGGTGCACAGATGATTCTTTCTGAAACAATTATTCCTTTCTCATTTGAGCTTATAACTGTATTATGGCTCAACTTTTATCCCCTCTAAATTCAATAGATGTGTTTCAATTAAATCAAGAGAAGCAAAATCAGTAGGAAAAATGAATAATTTATAAAGCATGCTCTGTGATTTTAAAATCACAGTATACCAAATTATGGATGGATTTGAGGGAGTTTTCTTGAATTCTGACAAGCCCTTTATGCTGAGCCAGAACTGAACTATTTTACATATTTCTTTAACCTGGCTGTGAAACTCTATGAGTAATGTGCATCTTACAAATGGACTGTGCATAACCAAATGCTCTGTGGCGGAGCAGAAGAGAGCACATCACCAGACATAGTTCAACACATCTTGGCAGGACAGCAGAGTCGCTTTGCATCGTCCTGTGGTGTGAGGGATGACAAAGCAACACTCTGGATCTGCCAGGAAACATAAATACATCATTTTGCCATATTCAGTAATTTACAACATAAATTTACATAATTTAATTAAAAGAAATTCCTGAGCATATTCCTAGCCAAAGGAAAGAATCTTAGTGCCTGGATCCTAATATAGAAATGAGACAAGAATATTGTCAAGAAGTAGTGCTGCTTTGTCATGTATCTAAATCTATCAGTCCTTGAAATATTGTAACAGAAATACTGTCTTTTTATATTTATGTTCTCTATAAAATCTTATGTAATTCTGACAAAGAAACCTTTAAGATCCTGCTTACAAACATGATATAATACTTTATATTGTAATAATTCTCTTTACTGAAATATTATTTTGCATATCCTATCTCCTTTTATGCCCAAAGGACAGTGCATGCCATAAACACACGTATTTCCTCATTTTCTGAGGGTCTATCTTTTCTATTACTTCTTCCATTGAAACATTCTTAGAAAAAGAAGGTTGCTTTAATATGATATAAGATGACAGAGAACAAGGAGTAAGGAAGTTTTATGTTATCATTATTGCAAGTTATAGTTCAAGTAGGGTTCAGATAGACAAAGTGGAATTACATCAATTAGAACCTGAAGAGGACAATTAAACCAACTTATTTTGCAGAAATTGCAAGGGGATTTCTCATTGCGCCAAGTGATCGGAATGTGATATGGACGTGCTTGGTAACGAACTGCTTCTTTAGTTACTGATCCACTCCTGGCACAAGCCTTGATACCCCCTTGAGGTCTTCTCAGCATGCAATGGCCAGCTCCAAGTGTTTTTAGCATCTGAGCAAGCCTGTTCCCATGACAGGCTGGGTAAGACAGGTTCCTTGAGGCAGTTAAATATATGAGAGAGGAAAATATTTAGTCCCTGCCGTCTTTATGGTTACATATTTTCCATTTTCCTCAAGTAACCAAATCAGATATGTTCCAAAGAATTTGTCATGGTTATGGATTGAGAAAACTAATAAGAAAAAAAAAAAAGCCTCACACACTAACACAACAGTAACAGCCATATATAAAATACCGGCCTTTATATCTCTAGAGGAGTTTGTATGATTTGGGAATATTTCACAATGTCTTCCCCTTCAATTTCAATATATAAAAGTATAACCGAAGACCTGAGTCAAAACATGTAGTTTTGTGCCTAGCTTGATAATAATCACTAGCCAGGTAAACTGGACCTAGACATGCCTTACGGGGGCTCTCAATTCCAACTAGACACATATTCTACACACATTTCAACCCTATTGCAAAGACACCGAGAATACCCTCTGATAGTACTCACCCTAAAACAAGCTGGGACCATTCAGCATTTAATGTTTCATTCAAAGGTGTGAGCACTGGGAAAATCACCAGAACTTTTTCTGATGACTGCATCTGAAAGAAACACACCAGAGGGACAGTAGACAGTAAGTGCTCTTAAGTAGCTTTTAGAGCAATCATATGTTAATTATAAAAGCCTCTGTGTTAGACTCTACCTCCTTAACACGATCTTTAATGCATCTAGAGCCCTAACTATTTATATATGCTTGTTTCCTCTTGATTACAGAAAGCTGCAGGCAGCCAATCTTTTCATTTGTGTTCCATTGCTATTTTAGTGTGCCTAATACATATTTTTCTATTTTATTTAATATTACTGCATCATATATCATCTATAGAGAAATCAAACAAAGTAGCTAATATAAATACGTTATATTTTAAAACAATGCTAAACAGATTTTGAATGTGGAGACAGAGAAAAGTTCAACCTCTTGACCAGTGAAAAAACAAAATAATTGTATTTGCTGTGATCCTCCAAATAGTATCTGGATTCTATATAGGTAAATACCCAGGGTAGTAAGAATATTAAAAATGCGACTAATTAGAAAATTCACCATCAGAATTAGTTTTCACTTCCCACAGAGCTAGATGCTGCACTCATTATGCATGCAGAAAAGTGAACTAGTCAAAAGTAACTTCACCAATACTACTGCACCTACCGACAAAGTAAGATTGTACTCAGTGCACCTATGGGCAATAAGCTATGTAACTTAACAGTCTAATTTCTTTCTGACTCCAGTACCTTGCATCCCAGGTCATAGGAGAGATAACAGCCCTTACAATATTTCGTCTCCCAGAGAGGTCTATTGACTTTTGGAAGAAGAAAATAAATAAAAAATCTGAAGTCCTTAAAAATACATATGAAAACAAATATACTGTTGTGGTTAAAAAAGCATTGATATTCAGACTTTGTGGTTAAAGAACACTGAATAGAGATACTGAAATATAGATACTATTTGTTTTCTCCTTTTGAACATTTGTGTAGAAACTATCACCATGAGAATCTACAGCATAGATAAACTCGTAGCATTTATCATACTAACGAATCAAGAAGTTTGCAGGTACCCACATTTATGACCTGTTAAGGACAGAAAAATTAATTCTAACTTGTTATCTCTTATTAATTATACTATATCATAACAGCTATATGGCCTTTGTCCCAATCTTACAGTTAATACCACAAAAATACATTTAAGATTAGCACTTTATTGGCACATCTAGCAGTTCAACAAATGATGGTATGGAGATAAGTTTAACTTTTCTATAATGCCATTAAAGTAAAGGCTGTATGCCTGTGTGAAAAGAAAAGAAATGCCAGCTGTCTGCACTGACACTGCCGAAGAATAAAAAAAACACCTTTCATTTTTTTTGTCTGTTAAACTGGGACCTTTCTGAGCACTGAGGTATGATTCGTTGCCTACTGAAACCTCGCCTTTTCTCCTTGTAAACTTCACTGGGCTTTGCATTAGGCTAATTGGTATTACTATAAAGTTTGTGATTGCCTAAATGACTGCACATAGCAAAATAACCTCACTGTATTATTAGCTGACTTCCGTAGTACTGCAGCACATTGTAGTAACCAGTGCTCTGAGCTGTAATATTAGTCAAGTCAAATTCTCTAATCATCTTTTTTTTTTTTCCCCCGCCTTCTAGCTGTCAGCTCATCTAAGTCATGGGTGGTTGCTTCAAAGAGATTGATGATGTTGGTGATAATGGGATGCATTGACTTGTGACTTCAATTTGGATCTTATCACTGAAAAAACCCAAACAAATGGGAATCCAAGTTCTTATTTCAGTGTTTTCCTTCCCCCTTTTGTCTTTTAGATTCATAATGGTGGCTACTCTGAATTTCTCGTTGTCTGCTTTCTGTAGCTGACTCACTTCTTCACTGTGATCTTTAAGAATCACTGAAATGCCTCAATTTATACTCTAGAACAGTGACTTTTAACTGAAGATGTGTGTATGGTAGAGGTATTCCAGTTTCTAAAGTCTTTGGGCAGACTTCAAACACATCTAAACCTGAATACTTAAAGAAGGAACAGAGTTTTATTAATTCATAAGTGGAGGCTTTGCCTGGATAAATAAAACTGGATACCCATAATCAAGAATAGGACAAGAAATACAGTTGAGGCATTTTTCTCCAAATAATACTAGTACTGGTTCATATGCTAAATTTCCAATCCATTTGACATATGTGGAAAATTTGGCTTTACCCGAGACCCTGGCTACATCTTTAAATTAAGAAATGTGCAAAGGAGAGTTCTTAGAGTCAGGAAAGTAAAATGTTTTGCATGTCTTCTCCCCATAGTCCTGTGAGTCATATCTTCATCGCTTAGTAATCAAAACACAGTTTTATTGTTACCAGTATTTACAACTCCTCTTTGAGCTAATGACAATTGCGGCCTGCAGAAAAAATTTAAAAACTATCTGAAATTCTTTGATCTCCGATGTAACCAACCTTATTTACATCTTTGAACTGAGGGAGAGGAGCGCGGTTAATTTTTTAATATTTTTTCCTATATTTGTTCTTCACAATTTCCCTTTTGACTACAAGAAGTACAGAACCTCCCCAAGAAAAAGTATCTTGGTTTTATTTCTGGTCTCACTGAAACCAAGAAGTAATGTAAACCTCATTTCAAAGTCTCATTAAATTGCCATCTGGATTTCCAGACCAAAAAGGTTTGGAAATGTTGAGCTAAACTGCAGATAAGCAACCAAATTACTGGATGCTTCTCCAAACTAAATCTCTGAATCTGTTAACTCTCTTTCCAGAATATTTTCTCTACTGATGTGTAAAACACAAAAGTATTTCATTTCCACATAACCAGTGGACAGAGGCGGAGAGGTCCAGGCGGGAGGAAGGGGTGGGGGGGGGGGGGGGGGGGAAGGGTGTATTTATGGAGGGAAAGGGCCTATTCTCTACTGCAGCAGAAGAACATAAAGTCAAAAGAGCATAAAGAAACCATGGAACTGTTACCTCATGAACACAGTTACCAAATTTTTTTGGAAGGGGGGGGGGGGGGGGGGGGAAGGGTGTATTTATGGAGGGAAAGGGCCTATTCTCTACTGCAGCAGAAGAACATAAAGTCAAAAGAGCATAAAGAAACCATGGAACTGTTACCTCATGAACACAGTTACCAAATTTTTTTGGAAGCAAGCTGTGTCAATATGGGCCACTGAGATAATTAGGTCCAGAATGAATAAAGGCATTCATAGATTATAAATAGTTTCTAAACTTTAAGAAAAAGTCTACAACTGATCCAAAATAATAAGCCAAGTACGCGATACAGCCTACATATGTTATCTTTCCTTTAGTTGCTGTATGGGTTGTTCCTGCAAGGTCATTGCATTTCTCCCTAACATTAATTACCTTTTGGGACTGGAGGAAGTGATCCCTGTCCATAAAATACTCTGGGAACCTTGTAAAGTGATATATTTTTATTACTCCTCTCATTCTCACCCTCTGCTCTGATGCCTATAACAAATTTGGCAATAAATATTGCCTTGGGACACAGGATTAGTCAGCAAATGCTTTATAGGCTAGAATGAAAAAGAAAAGAGAAGATGGTTTCATGTTGACATAGCGCACATTTTACAGTATCCTTCTCCAAACTTGTGCCCCTTACACATTAAACTTGCGGATTTATTCCACAGTAGGGTGAAATCCTGGCCATCCATTGAAACTATCAACAATACTGTAGTTGCCTTGAACAAAGCAGTGATTTCACTGTATCTTTACAAGCACCTATCTCGGTTTGCATATTGTAGTCTTCAGCGTATGTAGGTTTCACTGTAGAGTATACTGAACCAAAGTAATATTTTGAGGATTTAAAAAAAAATAATGGTGGCTTTAAAATGACAAATTTGATGGACAGAATATTATCCAAAAGCAACAAGTCCATAAGTATATTTATTACCCTGCAATGTGCCAGAATGATATCTTTGCAGTCCTTCCTTCCTTCCTGATGTGAAAATAAAGTGTTAATCACAGAATTTTCAGTCATTCCAGGTTTTAGAAAAGAGGCAAAAGACCATCCTATAATGTATTTGGAGCAAATGACATTGATAATCAAAATTATTTTTCAATTAGCATATAAAAAGATTCAAATTTAGATTAATGTAACCCATTTCATGTTTTACAGGAAATATTGATGAAGCAGAACGAGAGTGGAAAGCAGGATTCCATCGCTGGAACAATTACATGTCAGACTGGAAAAATCAATTTAATGATTACACTAGCAAGAAGGAGAGATGTGCAGGCTCTAATTAATATGTTTACCCTTTCCAGTATGTCCGTATTACTGTTCAACAGGCAAATATACAGGTAGCTTTCTAACACATCTAGCATTAAATATGTTATGCAGATTAAAAAATGTTATGGATATAATTTTGATTCCCCAGATCTTTCATTTATATTTTACCTCATATCTCAATAAACAATATAAGGCATCTGTACTCTTTGAAGCTTCACTGTGTTAAATAGGACTATAGAGATTAAAGTCTGAAGATTAATGAGGTACATATTATTATAAACACTAGCTGCTTAAATTCACACTTCAAAGAAACAATGTAATCTGTTATAGAAAAATGGATTTTTTTAATAGAAATAGCAGTGTCTTACAGTATTGCCATGCAAAACAATTGGTTTTGATCTTTAACTGCAATGCCACCACACTTAAACCTTGCTTCAGACATAATTTAATTGACATAAACATAAAGAGATAACAACTTTGCTGGACACACCAAATGATATTTGCTTGTTAGACCAAAAATTTTTAAGACTGCCATTAAAGCCCAAATCATTGCTTCTTTATGGCCAAATCTGTAGGACAAAGCCATAGTAGGAGAGTATTCAAACTATGTACTGAAGGCCTAAATCATCAGCACTCTGTGTGCAAATGCAATAGTGAAACAAGCCAGAAAAACTGATACCTCTGCTATCCTCATTTTTCAAGGAGTAAAGACCTATGGATTCACAAAGTAATGAACTCTCAGTTTTCCCTGCTCAGGCACCCACTGTCTTCAGCTGGTAAAAGTCTCTGCTATGGAGGTAAGCTTCAATTATGATGTATTTTGTCCACCAAGTTGCCTCCCAGTCAAGGGACAGCCCCACATTTACCGGAACATGACAGACAAGTTTTTATACCTGCAGAAGAGCATTGATCTGCATGTCAGCAGGTTCGTCAGAAATCAGCCATGAAAGCCCTGCTCAGCCAGCCAGCTCTCAGCAGAAGAGTGGGACCTGGCCACAAAGCCCTTGCTTCTCTCAGGGAAGTCTGGGAAGCATATCACTGCAGAGGGATATTGTGACCTTGGTGGGAAGGACCCAGCTCTTTGAGATGGTCAAGTGAGCTCCAGTTGCCATGCAAGTAGGCATCTCCTGGATTCCTTTTCACCTACTCCAGCTGAATCAATTAGAAGCTTCTAAAAAAAACCCTTGGATAACTCTTCTTCCTACTTCTCTGAATCTAGATGGGGTTAGAAGTTGTATGCCTGAATAACACCTTAATTAGCTGCTTTTCATTGGCCCAACTGGGAAGAATAAATACCAAAAATTTGATAAACATAAGGAGTATGTAAAAGCAACAACTCATCTCATAAATAAATTATCCTGAAGCTTTCTGTAAATGTAATAGCATTTCAGTGCATCTATTTTCTGTTCTAGTGATTGCAAGCTCTTGCAAAATTCCTTCTCAAATTGAGTAGACTGAAGAGATCTAGATATTGAACAGAGAGTGTTCTCTTTCTGGCAATCAGTTTGACCACACAGGATCCCTACACTGAAAGGATTTATTTTTGCAGAAAAAGCCAAATTCTGCAACAGACTATGGCTTATCACCTTTTCAGTTATTTCTAAGAGAATACAATTATTTCCCAACTAAATTATGGAAAACCACCTTTTAGCACAGTATTTCCAAAGACTACAATCAAACCTATACAATCAAAAAAACCCTGGTCATTTTTGAGCAAGCTGATTAAAATTTGAGATTATCTGGGATTAAAAAGCCCTCTTTATGCAGCACTTCATGTTTATACCACAGGTAATTAACTAATTACATACATTAGCACGGTTACTACTATTAACAGTCACATGGAGAGCTGCGTCAGTCTACAGTGTATTGGGTATTTATTGGCTATTCCTCAAGCAACTGATGAGCTACTGAAAAGAAACACAGAAGGATGAACTTTCTGTCTATCATTGAGCCAGTTCTGGTACTCCCCATTTTATTTATGTGGTGTGCTTCATAGACATGTTGGGTGCTGATCTGCCACAGTGAGCCTTGACAGCACCAGCAACACCTGAGCATGTTTAAAAGAAACATTTGTCTCTTTTGATATCCTCTTCTTCGCTATATTTCACTATCTGTCTAATCAGCCTAATCAATGGGGAAAAAAAAAATCTGAGCTAATTAAAATACACAGATAACCTTTGGGAAGGTCAGGTTGCAAAGCAGTTTATAAAATATTTTGCTTGGAAGATGTCCTTTGTCTGTATGTGCTGTGAGCTAGGCTGGATAAGGCCTATCTGAAGACTAATATCCTTTCCACAGTATGCGTACCATGCCTGTGACGTTCTTAAGAAGGAATAAGGATGGAGGGAAAAGGAAAGAAAAGCAGAATAAAATAAAGGTTAAACCACTTTTTGAAGTGTGGTTTTACTGATTTTCTTGGTGTGAATAAATTGCTAGTTTTGTATTTTTTTCGTATGCTGGGAAATAATATCTCCATTTATCATTCATATGAAATCAATACATCATGTAGTCATATATTCATATCCCACACTTATGCAAAAACAGGAAAGCCTTAAGTACTTGGATGTAAGCGACTAAAGTAATGAAGAGTGAAAAAAGACCAGTCCCCATTGTGGGTAGCTTCAAACTAAAGGTCAAACAAATTTATGCCAGAAATTGTTTGAGGATACTGTGTCATTGCTTAAAATTATGATTACATATTAGAGGGGTATCTCACCCAGACCTCACTGAAGATGTAATGTTGTTAATTAATGTTTTCTTTTGGTTTAAAAGAAGCAAGAAACCAAGGTTTCTCTGTGAAACCAGAGAAAATATGTTGATTCTTTCTTACCATCCTTGATATCCGAAGCAAGAATTCTGAATTTAGTCCCAGAGTTGCTGAAAGATTATAATAAAATGAACTGCAGTGCCAACAAAAATGTTGGCGTTAAACCAGTTGTCATTAGGTTTATAAGCTAACAGCATACTGATTAAATTACAGACATTTCACACATATTTTAGAGATAGTCATGAGAAGACTGAAGTTAGAAATTTCCCAGCAAAACTCTGTTTAATTAAAACCACCAGTTTTTGCATTTTAAATGTTTTGTCTAAAGGAATTTGTGTTAGATAAGCTTTCAGTAAAGTTAAGCATTATTTGAGTGAAATCCCATCTCTGCTCCTGCTGGAGTATCAAAAACTGAAGGCGTTGGGATGTTCAGGGTACCTGGTCTAGGGCACCCTGGTCTGCATAGCTGGACCAGCCAAGGTTGAAGCTTTCTGGCTTTGAACAGGTGCCCTCAAACCCCAAAAGTTTTCTCTAGTAGAAACAAGACACACTCCCCCACCCCCCCCCAAAGTTTCCAGGCTTCCTCCGAATTCCAGATTTTACACTCATAACTTGGATTTTTGGGATGGGTGCTCAGACCTTGCTGTTCTAAGCCCTGGCCATCACTCTAGGTTTATCATACTGATAAAGCCAAATTTCTGTTTAAGTGGAAGCCTGGCTTTTTGGCCCTTTTTGGTCACTAGAGGCTCAGGCTATTTATAGAGCAGAGATTACTGCTCTATAAACACATAGATATACGTGCCTAATTTAGATCTTCATGAATAGCCAACTCATATGCGTCTCTTAATAGAGATTTGTCTCTGCTTCTTGCTATCAGCTCATAGTTGGGAAGGTATCTTTGCAACATAATAATTAAAAAAAAAAAGGACTTATATTCCTTATTTTAAGTAGAGTGTTGGAGAGAAAATGATCTTAGATTATGAAAAACTGATGGAAATTGAGAAAAATGTATATATGTTTCATGATGTATAAACTTAGTAGCATCTCTGTAGGCCTCTAATGTTCCTATCACAACAGATCATCAGCAAGTGATTTGGCCCATTGTCATATGCAGATATCATAGATTAATCTGAACGTAACATTAACAGTGGAGAGATACATATTTGTCTTCGTCAACACCATAACATTGTCTTCTCAGGCTTGACTATGGTTCATGCATTTCTACTGGCTCAGCACCAGTTCTGCAACATCAGCAGCGGCTATTTAGGGGAACATAAACGTCACAGTACTTCAGTTACACCTGCAGCATGTCCAGCTAGTAAAAAGTAGCCTATGCTGCCACTGCCAAATGCCAGCCTGTCCACAGAGGGCTCTTGCCCTTCTTTCCCCTCCAGC
>NW_008795378.1:171874-195365 GCF_000699145.1 Aptenodytes forsteri | reverse complement strand
GGACAGGAGGACAGGGGGACAGACACACCACCAAGGAGAAAACAAAACAAAACACCAGGGGGGGAAGACCACAAAAACCCGTCAAGCACTTTTGTCCCAGAATGATCAACAACTGAAGGGTTTAATACTGTACACAGAGGTACTAAGTAACCCAGTGTCTCTGTTCCAATAACTCCAGCCAAAAAAACCTCCCACTGAATTGCAAAATAAGTTTAGGAATTTGACAGTGATTCAGAACATGGGGTGAGGAAAGAGACTGGCAGGTGTGGCTCAGGCTTGGGGGCTGCTATGGAAAGTGCTAGTGCCAGCTGACTACTTTCTCACTATCTTTTCCAATCCCTGGAACTATGGGCATTTGCCAAAAGCTCTGACTGCTCTTGGCTAGCCAGCGAGTCTAAAACCAAGCACCTGTGTAACAGATATGTGCCACTGTACATGTTTACCACAGCTGATCCATCTGTAGTACATGCTACATGCCTGTTGATTTACTCTAGGTGGATTGGGAGCAAGAATCCATTAGGAAAAAAAAAAAAGGTTCCTGGCTAAATTACATTTCTCTCTTTCTCATTGTTCTGTTTTTATTTGTCCTCATCTGTCTGACATTCTAGGTGGGTTTTCCATTGCTAGGTGATTGCTGCTGTATGAAGGTGAAGAAACTTCTTTTTAAAAAAAAAAAATCTCTAGCAAAATAGAAAATTTTAGACTGTTTGATACTGTATCTTTGGGATCGACAAGAGGTATTTGGCAACTGTGTGCACATGGTTAATATTTAACAACCTTGACTCGGTTCTGTGAGCTGAGAGGACCACTCCTTTAAAATCACGTGTATCTTAGAGACTATGCATCCATACATACATAGAAATACAGGTTCATAAGCAATTGCTTCTCAACAGTATGTTTCTAACCTTTGCAAGCAACATGGAGTTGGAGGCTTATATGTTATTGGGTTTGTATTTTCAAAGTGTATCTTTTTGGTCTTTACTGAGGAATAAAATGATCACAGGACTTTCTGATATAAATCAACACCTCAGCCAAATTAGTCATTCACAGTTAAAAAGTTCAAAAGCTTTTACTTTGATTTCAATTGTTTTAGGACCAAATTTTATGAAGAAACATAATTAGCCATTTTGAAATGCTTCATGAGACAAGATAATTCCTTCCTGACCCCTGCTGAAATCTTGAAGCATGAATACTGATTATCTTGTTTTAGCACATAAACCTTCCAGCATTTTGTTGATAAACCAGATTAGTTGCACTCATAAAAATGTTAACTCATAGACTTAATGACTACAAAGCAGTGATGTGAATCTACAATTAGCACAGGTGTGAATTTTTGAGAGGCTTTTAATTGGATTGCAGGTAAGATTAAATAAGGCTTCTAGGCATGTTGCAAGCAGAAGTGCTTGGCTGGGGGATGGGTAGTTGCATAATGATTTCAGTTTGGGGAGAACTAGGAGGAAAAATGAAGCTTAATTCCAGCACGGGGTCTGTTACACAAAAGTGAACAATAAGAAACCCTTTCCTTCCTGATAGCATCACAGCAGCTTGAGGACATGTACAGAGGCTGTGGGGGTCTGTGTTTTGGGATTTTCTAAATCTCGTCGTTACATATGTCACTATCTTTTTAAAAATACTGTCATTCTGGTCAGGGATCTGGAGATAGCCAGGAAATTATTGTTTTAAAACTGAAAAGTATCTAGTCCCTCCAAAGCCACGTATTTGCCTGGAAAAGAACACCAGCTTCTGCTCCATTTTAATACATGCCATGGTTGCAGGAGCTAATGTTTTAGCCACTATTAATAGAACAATGTACAAATGGTGTAGGTGGTTCTCGCAGTTTGGGAGTGCTGTGGTTAATTTCTTTAATTTATAAAGTATTTATAAGTCCTCAGTTATACTGAGTAGTGGTAAAAGTGTGTAGGCAGAAAGCAGTTATCTCCACACCTCTCAATCTTCCAAATTAAATTCACTCTTGCAGCATGTCTAATCACTTCTGGGTACCTCATCATCCTCTCTGTTACAGGCTATGCAGCACCATTTCTTACAAAATAGATACATTTCAACTGAGTTTTTAGATTGATCTTATTTTATTATCTCATATGTGAGACAATTAGGGTATTAACCCAGAAAAAGCAGTAGGAGATGTGACTGATCATTTATCAAGAATTTTTTAGAAAGTAATTCACATGGACCTTATTTAGGACTGTGAGAATCAGCTGGAATTACACATCCAAAGTGATACTTCTGAAATATTAAACTTTTCCCACTCGCTAATTACAGAGCTACAAATTTTATAGATACTGCTAGCTGAAGTTACATCAGTCATTAAATAATGTTAACCATGCCTCATTTTTCCCTGACTTCAAGCAAATATATTTAACTTTTTTTTTTAATTAGGAATTAAAATGGCAGAAAAATATTGCTTTGTCATCTTTCAGCATATTTTTTTTATCTAGACATTCACCCCATTTCATGTTTCGTTTTCAGTACTACAGCGATTTGGATAGTTTATAGTCTTCCCCATCTCTGCTCTCTAAAAGAGCTTGATCTTGTAGCTCTTGTAGCTGCCTTGTAGCAGGCATTATTCTGGTTCCAGGAATTATTATTACAAACCAAAACTGCAAGTATATACTTATGTACACACAGTTGCCTCCACTCGATAAGACTTTTACATTTCATCTTTCTTTGGGAATGACCTCAGCACTCCCAGTTTTAGACCATTGGGTGACTTTCAGGTAATTAAAGTTTTGTCATTGCCTTCAACAGAAGCACAAGAGCTCCTTTGACTGACATTTTCAATCTTCTCTATCACTTAGTAATCTGGGAGGTATTTACTATTTAAGAAAAAAAATCCCCACCACTTTTTAAACAGATTTCTCTTAATGACGAACTAAATGGGAGAATAAAGCTGTGGACAAACGGTATTTAGGTACTCCTCTTTGCAGAGAAAAATCCATTAGATGCTAACTAAAAATGCCACCAACTCATTTTCTTTACATTTTACATGTTTCAATTATTTTGCTAATGAATGGACTCTGAAAAACAGAAACAGAAACCAAAATTGTCCTCTGCCAATCCATGGCAAAACCGGCAGCACGCCTTCAGATCACTTGAAGGTCCTCTGCTCCCTTATCAAGGCTCTCAACAGATTAGTGTAATTGTACCATAAATCTGATCTACTGTAGCAGTTCCCATCCTTATCCACACTGAGACAGTGTATGTATTATGAAAAATATTAAGATCAGTATATTCAAGAACTACTTTCTAGAGAAGGATATTGACAACCAACCACTACAGGAGCTCCCAAGCCTGTGACTATCCCCTGTGGGTCCAGAACTGCAAAGAGGGATCTTAGTCAAAACTCAGCCCAGAGGTCTCTACTTTTACTCCAAGAAACAGCTGGATTGGGTCTGAGCAATGCAATTTGACAACACTTTGGCACAAGGAAAGCAGTAAAGAAAATCTCCCTGGGCACAAAAATAGCAGATTAACAGCTTTAGCTACCTCAAACAGTGGTAAGGCAGCAATGGTACAAGGTTTCTTACAACACTTTGTGCTGAAATCAGTAAGTATAGAGTACAAACAGGGTCTTACTTGCTTTTCCCACCTAGTTAACCTCTGGCTAACCACATCCCATGGTGTCGGCCATAGCAGGACCTAATGCCTGTAGCTTAGTGGGCTGATAAAAACAGGACTGAAGTCACCACTTAGGCAGAGGTCTTGCTCTTTTGGTGAGACAGTACTTTAGGGGACGATTGGAAACCCCTGGATTCCCATCAGCTTTTCATTCATTCAATCTAGCCCTCGTTACTGGTGAGGCAGGTGTGCTGTAGCATGAAAATAGATGGTCTTCTGTTGACAGACTTTTGACTCTTTTGAATAATGGAGGAAATAAAAACTCACTCAAAGCAATGGAGAAGATTCACAGAGGCTTTAGCCCAGGATGCCACCGCTCCAGAATAAACTATGCAATTTATGTTGATATAAGAACAAGCCTTATGCCAAATCCCTGAAAATCACACTCTATGTTATTTCTATATTCAAAGAAAGCACCCTTGACCATGTAACCAGCCACTGCAGCCTGAGTTCCCTTTATTTCCCTTTGGTATTACTGTTACAATCTCCTAAAAACTAGGTTACTGCTAGTGCACTCTGGCTCTACAATGAATTCATGGCATTTGATATTCATAACTCCACATTTATAAAAATAGACTTGTCCATTAAAAACCTTGTTAATAATGGTTCTAGCAAAGCATAGATTGCCTAAAGCAATACAATTATTGGTCAATAATTTCTCTTTAGCTGTCTGTATTACTACCACTTCATTTCAACACTTGGCTTCTTACCCTTTGATCTGCTAATTATCTTTTTACCCTCTGATCCTCTTTGCAATTCCTTGGCAATTCGATCCATTAATTACAATACCCATATTCCCTATTTTCTGTAGAATGTGCTTTTTTTCTGACCCTCTTCACTTGTCTTCATACAAACACTTGCCATCTTTCTATAGGCTATATCTACTTCTGTAAATATATACATTGATAGAAAATGCTATAATTAAAAGTATCTTTACACTTTCTTCGCAATCCTTTGGACTTCATGAAAATGTCTTAGTAGTTTCTTATTGACTTAAATTTTGATAGAAATGGGCACTCATCTCTGGTAAATTCTTTGGCACTCCATCTTCAATTACCATAAACTCTAAGTTTTTTTCAAATGTTAATAAACATTAGTTGTATTTCCTTCCTGGAGACTCTATTAAAAACACAGTTTCTGCTATGTTTTGGAAATATATTACAAAAAAAAAGTATTTTCTGATATAAGGTTTTTCTCACTTTATGAGCACATGACTCATGAATTACTGAATTTTCTGCATTGCCAATTTCCTAGTCCCTTCTAAGACAGATGTAGACTTTCAGTGCAACCTAAATATGTTTCAGAGTAGTAGAATTTTAGGAAGATAAACTCAGGCTGTTAACTTGTATATTGCAGAAAAGATGGTGCTATGGGAGGGGGATATTTCTGAGGCTGGGAAGCAAAGGTTTGGCAGTTGGAACACAGCCTCGGAGTCTGAAAGCCAGATTTCTTTCATTTACTGTGATCAGGATACCCTGTAAGAATTAAAAACAGTCATTTATTCTACCAGACATTCTCTGACACTGCACTAAAGGCAGCTATATAGCCATGTTACAGGCAGCACTTCAGTATCTGCTTGGGAGGAAAAGTGGGACAGCATGAAAAGGGGGTTCACACTCAACAAGTGTCAGTTTAGGATACAAACCAGTGCTGCTGGCTGCCTTTTGGGAATCAGTGGTGGATGGCCTCCCTCTGGGCAGGTCAGGCAATTAGGCCAACCTGGGGTCTGAGAGCAAAGAGGAGTGGGCTCATGTCAGAGTCCTTCCTCCTACTCCTGGCTGACCCACTCAGACCCACTATTCCCATTGGGACGTGCCATGGGTCAGTTCAGAAGCTGCTCACCACTCACCTACACCTTGTTCAGTGCAGTGCTGTGGTTTTACAGTGAAGCTGGTTCCCCCCCCCCTTAAATTATCCATTTTGCAAACCTTGCAGGTAAAAGCATGCAAGCTCAGAATGGACGGCAGTGGTTCTTCTTGCCCGCTTCACACAAGAAAGAAACTGAGTGCAAGCTGGGTCTCTTCAAAGTTTGCGCAAAAGAAGGACACGCTCATTTAAACCTCCTGTGTCTCAGTTTGCCTATTGGTGTTGTAGGAATTCATCTCTTAATATTTATCTACCTTTTTAACCTCAGAGAGAGCAGATTTAGTTCAGTACTGAGGGCTTGGGAAATCTCAATCAATAAAGCACAGCAAAACACAGACTTTACGATTCTAAGTTTTATTCAGTTTTTATGTGGCACTTAGTTGCAAATGCTCAGTTAGTCCTTTGGCCAAAGTTACCAGCTGTTTAAAGTAATGGCTTTGTGGTGTGTCCACTCAAATGAACTCAACAACTTCTCATTCCAGAGAAACCTCTGCAGAGTTGCCAAATAGCTATCATTAATGTAACATTTTTCTTTTTGACCTCATTTCTGCTTTAAAAATGATTGATTGAACACCTCTTTTCTTGTATAAATAGTCTTTGCAATTTTTTATATAGAGGATTCATTTTAGCTTCTCCAGTGTTAAAAATTTTCTCATTTCTGTGCATCCAATTCTTTTCAAACAGATTACTCTTACAAACTATGGGGACTGCAAGGGCAAAATACATGTTACAGAGTAGAAGTATCTTTTTCTACAATCCAAAGGAAAATCTCCTAAGAAATAACATTCTTCTCTCACAATTTCAAAACAGAAGTGTGCTTATTGAATACAGTCCTGTCTAATCATATTGACTTCTTCTTTTTTCCCTTTTAGACCTACCTGATAGCTTATAAGTTGTCATTTTTCAAATTTGTTCTCAAATAGCCCACACTTCCTTGCATCACAAGGCACTTAACATCTTTTCAGTAATCTGATTGTTCAATTGTCTGAATATTTCTTAACATACAAGATCAGCTTGAAATATCTTGAAATACAGTAGGCCATTTCACTGTAGCTGAAGCAAGTAATGGAGAATTTGTAAAATAAAATGTGAAGAAATGAATTGTGGTTTGCAATAAATATATGTACTGCTCCAAGGATATTTCTGTTTGAATTATGGAACTTCTCATTCATTGTTTGGAATCAGGACTTATCTGCTTGACTTCATTTTATATACCCCTAGCCAGGTATCTTAGCTGCTTCTGAGACATGCTATAATTCAATACTATATGGAGAAGCTCAGTTCATTGATTGACTGTAGATCTCAGATTTGCCAAACATAACCAGAAAGGTGGTCAGAACTACTGACAATGTAGTTTTTCTTCACTACCACCTGCATTATGAAGGAAAACTTTTTGCTGCTTCCTTTGGTGGAACTCGGTCTCATTAGTATTCCAACCAGAGAAGCAACATCGCCAACAACCAGATTAAACAACTACTGAACTTCAGACCTGGATTTGTGACTAACCTGAAATGTACAATAGTAAAAGAAGAAACTCATTAATCAAGAAAGTCTTCAAAGAGAAGTACAATTTCCTCTGGTCAAATAACCTCCCTTTTTGTGTGTGTATGTAATACCTATTCCAGTCAATATTTAGATTATTAAAATCCAGAAAGCTACATAATATGAACATTTTTTTTTTTTTACAGCAGAATCCAGAGTTCACCTGATTGTGATACTTTTTAACCTCCAGTTTCAGTCCAATTTCACATAACCAAAACACTTATGTCATTTATCTCTCACTAATATCTAAGTAATCTCTCTATCTTCCTTTTGTATCCCTCTAGCAAATTGCTTCAGGTAGTTTTCAGTTACTCATGTATTTTTTCCCTTTTCCTTTCTACTGCTTGCTTTTCCTCTCCTTGTTGCCTGGACTATTATTCAGTGTTATGGAACCTTAAGAAATCTGCAGGATTCCTCTGCATTGTTTTGCTTTATCATAAAACAAAAGAAGGTGATTTTCCATAATGGTTGCCAACCAGGGTGTTCCCATACACAGAATTCAGCTGCAGTCCATTTCTTAACAAATTTCTTAACAAATATAATTTTGCCTTTTCTACCACTCCAAGTTGTTTATAACTATTAAAGCTTCAGGCTAGTAGAGCTTACCCCAGCTCTTGTGTTTGCCATTTTAGCTCTGAGTAACAATTAAAAATCAAGATTTCAGGAAAACTTTATGATTTTATTTTCAGTCATCATCTTTTGATTTCATTCTCTAAGATTTTTTGCTGCAAATAGGTTCAATATTTTGCACTAGAAACCTCATCTAAAGGTGACTGAAGTCAATGAAAGCCTTTCAGTTGAAGTTTGTAGACTTTAAAGTGAACCCTAATTTAGCAGCTGAGCCAGCTCCCACTCTTTCAACAGAAGTCAATAACTCTTTCCACAGAAGTCAATGTACAGGTTATGCTTTGACAGACACACACAAAAACTCCAAAACAATTAAACATGTATTTATTACTAAGATGAATGTACAAGTAATAGCATGTCACACACGCCCAAGAATTGCAATGCTTTGTTGACTATAACCTTCACCATAGGAAGATTTAGAAAAGAGTGAGATGCCAACTTCACTTTTGTAGTATACAGGATTACCTTTCCTGTTACTGCTGGGTGAGGCACAGACTTTAAATATTGTTTATCACTGAAATGTTTAGATATCCTTCCTCTCTTCTTTTCTTCCTGTGCTATTTAAGCAAGAAGCTTTATTTGAACAAGAGCTCTTTAACTTCATCACAGTGGGTTTTTTTTCTCTTTTCAACCTTCTTATTCATTAGTATAAGATCCAGTGATCTTGCTGCCCCTGCCTTGACATTAGCTGATATTTTGCCTTTTGATGAAGACAGCTAGGGAGGAAGCATTCTACAAACAGAGCTGGGACTGTTCAGCCTAGAGAAGAGAAGGCTGAAGTGGGATCTTATTAATGTATATAAACACCTGAAGGGAGGGTGTAAAGAGGATGGAGCCAGGCTTTTTCCAGTGGTGCCCAGTGACAGAACAAGAGGCAATGGGGAAAAAATGAAACACAGGAACATGAGGAAACACTTTTTTACTGTGAGGGTGACGGAGCACTGGAAATGGTTGCCCAGGGAGGTTGTGGAGTCTCCATCCTCGGAGATATTCGAAAGCTGTCTAGACATGGTCCTCGGCAAACAGCTCTAGGTGGCCCTGCTTGAGCAGGGAGGTTGGACCAAATGACCTCCAGAGATTCCTTCCAACCTCAACCATTCTGTGATTCTGTGAAACATGTCCATTAGTTCAGTGCCTCAACATGAAGGATACCAGATCTGAAACGTGAGGATGCCGAGTGCCTTTGAGGTCACACTAGAATGAATATGTTTTGCCAAGACCCATTAAAAAAAACCCAAACGGCATAAGTCATATTAGATTGGGTTCACCATATCCAGTGGGGTTCCCAAACTGTGTAGCACCCCAAATATCATAAGATTTTGATCATTTTTTCAAATGTCTTTGCTCTCTTATCAAGCCTCTTGTCTCATTCTTCCTTGCTCTCCTATTTCTATAATAAGAAATAAACGCACCTTTGCCTGGCCAATTTCTATGAACTGAAAAATAAACCTGTAAGTAAGTTAGGACATACTTGGAAATGTTTACAGATGCTCAGTAACCCCATGAAGACTCTCATGTCCCTTTGAATTTAATAGAAGTTGACACTGAATTCAATGAAGTGTGAATTTCCCTCTCAATTTTGCTAGCACTTTCTCTGGATTTATTATGCCTGTGATTTCACACAGTGTCTTTGAATAGTGTTATAATACAGCCATCAACTCAGCCATAGTATTTCATTTGAGAAGTTAGAGACCAAAGTCTTTCCCATTAGCTGCCTCCAGCTCACATCTGCAATGGATAATCTGGATTCAACGTTCTTGAGATCTGTCTTTTATTACTAATTGGTTTCATTTATTTTCTAGCAGCTTCTTATAATTAAAAAGGGTGAATCCCCGTCCTTTAGGGAAATGTCAGTAATATACTATAACACAAGATTAACTGCTGCACAAGAGCCTTATAAACTAGAGAGACCTCAGCAGCTTCAGTTTGCTCCTGCAGGGCAAACTGTTAGGAGCAGTAGCACGGTGGCAAACCTCATCGCAGGACGATACATCCCCTCCTCTGTATTTCTTCCCTTCTCACAAATAGTGACGCGTGGCACTGCGAAGTCCAGTGTGTTAGCTGGCGATCCTATGGAGGTTACCTGCTTTGCAATGGCTTCAACACTGTGATGAATACTGAGATGGTAAATCATAGTTGTGTAACAGTAAACTTAAGAATATGGATTTTTTCTTCTTTTTTTTTTTTTTTTGTGTGTGTGTGTGTGTATGTGTAAGTAAATTGCCATCAACAGGATTACTGCAATCCTGGATCATATGCGGTACAGACTTCTTGGACTTTAAATTCCCCTAGTTCCTTCATAACCAGACTTGCAGATCTGGCAGGGTAAGGTTTTAGCTTGTTATCCTTCTAATCCTATTGCAGTGCTTGCTGCCCTTGATAGTTTTCAAGCAAGCAGGTGCCTGGAAGGAAATGGAGTCAGATATCTGATTACTGTCTCTGCTGTGCTCTGAGGAGTGATGAGAAGAGTTATGCTGGAGTAAATGCAAGCGGGAAACGGAAGGGAATAGCAGAAATGCCATTGCCCTGGGTCACGTACCAGACTGAAGCTGCTCCAGTAGAAGCATCTCCTCCCCAGCCTGGCACAGTGACAGACCTGTCCCTCAGCCAGCAAACAAGCTGAGGGTTTGGAGAAAGGCAAAGGTGCTGTGCTGGCAGGGAGCAAAATCTTGTCTCTGCTTCGGGGTCTCAAGAGAGGGGAGCTAATGTAAGAGCTAATGTCTCCTGGCCTCTGCCAGGAAAACTGGATGGCCCTTGCTAAAATCTTTTTCTGTTTTTAGATTCAACGTGCTGTGTGTATGCAGCAAAGCCCTTTTATAATCAACTGACTTATGTTGGTGCTTAAAGCTACCCACAAAAATAAGTGCTTTGCTGAAAAAGGATGGACTTAAGCTGAAGCACTTTGCTGCATGAAGTTCTGAGTAAATATTTTAACTGGGCTCTGTAATTTCCCATTGTTTAATGTGAGACACCTCCTTGTGCCTTCGGTTCAGAACAGTCTTATACATATCATCAGGAGGACTGTGCTCATCCTATGCCTCACTACATCTTATTATGAAATTATAATGCCACTCTATAACCTTGCTGGTGGGAGAGTTTCAAGCTAATGCAAGAAAGCTGGCCTCCCATATGGATGAACAAATATTTTAAAGTAGATATGTCTGAATATCCATCAAGTACTTCAATGCAGCCAGCCTTAGTAGATTTCTGTTGTTTATCTTAAGAGAGTTGGAGTTTATATGTTTAACTATTACCACCCAGTCCCAAAGTCTGCTTGGAATTTTAGAAACAGTTCTTGCAGTTTTGTCTTATATGGCAATTGTCATGTTGCCCAATCATGGTTAAACATTTCAAACCTGAAATTATGCACAATTATGGACTGTAGAGCAATCTCTAATTTTATTTCTGTACTTTGCACATGTTTGTTTCTGAAAAAAATTTGCAAAAAGTTCAGACCCACTCCTAGTCAAAAAGCATTAAAATATAAAATTAAAGAGTGAGTGCTTTTTAAAAGCCTAATCTGGTCTGAGCTCTTCAAAGCAGGAGAACTTCAACAGTGCAATAAACAGTCAGACATTCCCTCTGAGCCTGATAAAACTACTGACGTCTCCAGGGAACTATGCTACAGTAGGAATATTGTACCTACTCTATCACTGCTAACATTGCATATACAGTCCTAGAGCCAGCTTGAAAATGTTCAGGCAAGATATTACCAGTCTCTTTGACAATAACCACTTGTCTCATGTAAAATATCTGTGTAGACTGCACTATGTGCTCATAATAGATATTTTTATATAATAGAACACTTCACTTGTCTCATGTAAAATATCTGTGTAGACTGCACTATTATAATAGATAGGCACAGCAGTTTCTTTTCCTACGCTGTGATAGTCAGGATGTCTTATTGTCTGAGTGACTACCAAATATATGCAAGTATAGGGAGAAGTAAAATCTATGGAAAGTTGTTACAACATTATGTTCAGTCTCTGAAGTAACTGAAATAATTCTGCAAAAATTATTCTACCTTTCTTCATGCAGTCCCTACCTTTGTATTTCAGTACCAAAAAAGTATATTTGGAAAGAAGACTGGCATAATTACAGTACAGAGAAATGTGTAAGAAATGGCAAAATGGCACTAAAAGGATAGCCCCCAGGAATAACACAAGCAAAGGTAAAAAAGAAAATAATGTTATTTGTACAAAGAAGTGTTTGTGTGTAACAAACGCAGAAAGGAGAACTCTGTTAATTAAATTCACTGCAGAATTGTTCTGCTGACCTGTGCTGTATATTAGGAGGAGTTTAGCTAGGCCACTCACAATGTGATCCATATTATTTACTCTGTAACTGCTCTCTGGGTATGTAGAATTTATGAAAGACTTTAGATTTTGCTTAGAACTTTGCTAAAAAATCTGCATTATTTTAAAGCATGAGCACAATGACAATGTTAGGTTTTGCCTTTGCAGAGATGGTTTGAAAGGTGCTCTCCAGAGCAAGTGAAGATAAGCAAATGGGCTCGTAAAATGCAGAAACATCCTTGGAGTTTGTATAGTTCCAACTCTCATTTCACGCTTCCTTTTACTTAAGCAATAGGAAACACCAAAGAAGAGGAGGACAAGAAACATTTTCTGAGAAAAGACCCCTGGTGTTGATAATGTGTGTACCTTGGTAACAGCCCATCACGTTTTCCAGAGTGCTTGCCTTGTGCAGGCATGGAGCTGAGGGGCAGCTCTCCTCTCAATGACTGATCCCAGTAACTTAAGCCATTGCATGTTTTCTTAAAGTCCTTTCAAGTGGAGATCAGTTATTGTCACACCTCATTTCTGGAGTGGTTTCTGCTCGCTCCACATGCTGGTAGGAAGCAGCTGCAGTGTTCCTGCTCCACTCTGTCTCTCCTGGGGACTCCTTCGGTGCCCTCCCTCCATTACAGTATGTTTTACATGGGACACCGAGACACAGGAATGGCACATTTCCAAATGCAGGAGGAAATCTGGGGATCCTGAGGTTCCTATTTGAACTGTCACACCATCCCCACTGACACTACCCCTACTTTGGTCTGACCCAGAAAAGAGGAGCAGAAGAAATGAAAATATTATTTAGCATGCCTGCAGGAAGAAGTACTGTATGCACAGCTTGAATACAGCAGGTTCAGGCCAGCCAGAGCCTCCTGAATATTAAAATCAGACAGAACAGCAAATTGAACAAGTGCTTTATTTAAGATGTTCTAAGTTGGGCTTTTCTGTTAATTTTCCCTTTCGGTCACTTGAGCCCCCAGCTTACTTGACCTATGTTACACTGCACATTTTCTGATAGAAACACCACAGATAAGCCTCTTGCCGGCAGTGGCCTCGGTTATCTGGGTCTCTTTGGGAACAGAAATGTGCTATCGGTATCTGAAAAAAAGGTCTGCTTAATGTCAGGGAGTATGCCAAATTATGTCACGAGAAAAGGATAAAATCTCCTGATATGATTTTCTTTTTTGAATAAACTAAAGCAGAAGAGATAAAAAACTGTTTATCAAAGACAAATACAGAAATAAAACTTTGCTAGCCACTAAGATGCATCACTACGTGCAGAACAGGTAGATTGTTCTCAGAATTTTTAATTTAGTTATTTGTGCTGTGATCTATGGTTATCACCAGCCCTGCATCACTCCTGTTGGCTCCAACAGGACCATAAACAGTTTGGGACCAAGAGCCAGAGCCTCTCTTTTCGACTTCGTGCTATGTGCAAGGTTGTTTTAAGAGGGTAAATATTTACCAAGCTGCAGAGACAGGATAACAGAAGCAAGGAGGGCTTTGCCTCTCAGGCAATGCATCAAATTGAAGTTTTCATCAAATCTTCCAGATGGTCAGAATCTTCATCATTCACAAATTGTCTGTGTGTGTTCGGGGCCCAATTCTTCTGATGAATTCCTGTTTCTATACATCCCGATAGATTTGTTTCTGTCTACCCTTCACACATTTCAATTTCTATAACATTTTTACATTATAACTTTACATTATTGTATCTTATGATAACCATAGTCTGCAAAGGGATAGCTAGATCAAGAAAAGAATAAGATTATTCTCATTGCTTGTCAAAACAAACAGAAACAGCATTTCTCTTTTTTTCGCTTGTGGACTGACAATGTGTGATAGAAAGAGAAGCGCAGCAAGTATACTCATTTTTCTGTCTCTTAAGACTAGATATGGTTCCTATGAAAAGTTCTCAGTGCTTTCTAGCTGGTGGAACAGTTTGGTCTAAAATATATTAGAGACACTTTTAACTGTTAAATGGAAAAAAAAAAAAGCAATGACAGCAATAAAAATGCTGACAATAACATAGTGTCTTAGTCCACTGAGATTTGGCAATAATCAATACATGGTGCCCTCTCTAAAAATACTTTGGCTTTTGGCAGCTTTAAAAATTTTACTTCCCATAGATGTAGATTGTTTAAGGATTAGGCAAGTTGAAAAACTCAGAGAAACCTTGAGAAATTACTGAAAGAACAATAAATATTTAAATCTCAGAAATTCACAGAACACATCCAGCTGGGCAGGAGCAGACAATGTTCCAGATCTGCAATAGCATAGAAAATCAATAGGATAGAGACCATGGTTATTCCTGCTGCAAATGTAATTCTGGTTGCTTTATCTTCAGGCAAGAAACAAAGTTTATTGCAAACACCATGGACCTTCCTTTTTCACAGCTATATGAATAAGGAGTGTCTCCACTGAGACCTAGGAAATTATCTCGGTTAGTGGAAAATCAACTCCTGTTTTTGCAGAAATGAAATGTCTAGAATGTATGTGTTAAACTTCAGTAACTTTATTGAAGCACAACATTGCAACATCTTTTTTTTTCTTCATGTTTGGTACAAAGGGTCAGAAAGCATCATCATAGATATCTAATGTCCTCTATTAAGAAAAACTAACTAGCAAGAGAAAAAAGTACTGGTTTGAATTCCTTACTATAATTTAATCATTGTTTATAAAACAGGGATGTTTGAAGCATTTAGACTAATTTATCAATTCTGGTACAAACATTTCTCTTCCTCTTTTTGAGCCTCAACATAATCTTCATTTTTGGAGCACCAAAATCTTTTCCTCATGATATTTTTCCCATGGTTCTTCACTTCAGACTTCCAGCCTGGACCAGAAATAGAAATTACCAACTACCACGATGAGAACTGTCATCATAACATGCCCAGTCCATCTAAAATCAAATCCTACACCCCAGGATGGAGCACCAGTTGAAGTCCAAGTCTGAGTCCTAGCCAGCCTGGGGCTCATTTTCTTCAGAAACAGTATCCCCAAAATAACATGGCCATTCATGCCTATATTTGATTAACTGTAGACATGATGTCACCCTGTCACTTTAACCATCTCATATGAAACATATCCTTTGGCTTATGGAACCATCAAACCTTTGGGATCTTTCTTCCTTTTAAGAATACTTAATGAGTATTTTTAGGAGTTCCCCCTACACCCTTAAAGTGCTCCCTTGCAGATGTGAAGACAAGACTGATTTTGCAGGAGAGTTGCAAAGTGTGTATGAGAATGTTGTGCTACACAACCTCAACAGGGCTTCATGTGAGCTGAGGAGTTGCCCAAAAATAGAGTTTACTGCAGGGATCACAAGTTGAAAGATGGCTTCTTGTCTTCCTGTGTGTTAGTGCCAAATATCATGTGTATGTAAATGATGATGATGATAAAAATTTATCTGACAAATGCAGAGTAGGAAACTTAGATGAGTATCTCTTAGTCTGAGATTGACTTTTAGATTCCAAAAAGAGGAACATAGGAAGAAGGACATGATTATTTGATCCTATAAAGGATGTCATTCTTTTTCATACTTAGATGAAACAGCAAAAGTTTTTTATATTCAGCAATTCACTTGATGGCTGTAAAGCATTCATGACAAATCAAAAGTTCCTAAATAAAGCATTTATGGACAGTTCTTTAGTGCATGGTTAGTCACAAAGATACAAAATATGGTGGGAAAACAGGGTAAGTTAACAATAACTGCAATCTATTTGATGTAAATGGTTCAATTGTGTGTCAGGCTACCAGTATATTTGCTTCAGATCATGTTGTTTTACATTTATAGCAAGTATTTGTTTTCATCAAATAAATGTAAGTAACATAATCATGAGGCAATAAAGGCAGTAGATTGGTACTTTCCATATTTTTTTTAATGCAGCTGTTTTTTACCCTTTTTTGTTGAGAGAATCCACTTGGGAATTCTGACTGTGAAGGATTTTTTTTTTTCCCCTGACTAGTGGTTCTAGTGATTAATAAAGTAAAGATCTGAAAGGCTTTTATTAATGAAATATCTTTTATTGCCTAGCTTTTATTCATTTTTCACACACACATAAAAGAAAGCAAAGAGGAAAAAAAATACCAAAATGTGCATGCACACAGAAATAACCTGTAAAGTCTTAAAAAAAAATTGTTGAAGTAATAGAGATAACATTTTTAGATTGTAAGGATGGAAGGTAAAGAAACATAGAGCTTTTGGGAAAGAGAATTTCTCTTTAAACTTTTTCCCACCATTTCCTGTACCACAATGATCTTCTTTTGGTTGTAACATTATTTAGCTGTAACATAACTTATTCTGGCAGTAACGCCAGTTCAGTTGTCTCAAGGGCCATATACTTCCTAAGATACTGCATACAATAAATACTTTGGTCCAGGTATAGCTTATACCAAGTACAGAAGAGCTACCATATGTATACCCTGCAATCACCTCTAGCTGGTAGAGGTCTAAGAAAATAGGCCCTTGTTCATATCTTGATATGTCACCTATTTCTAAAGTTGACCTGACAACACCAGCAAATAATACAAAACCTGGAGGATTAAACCTGGTACATTAAAGGCAATATAGTTGAGCTTCCCTTTCAAACACGAGTACTTTGCAAGAATTCATCTTCATGGCTCAGTCTTACTGCATTTAAAAGAAATTTTGGATTGCATCCTCATATCTACAGACCACCTCTCCTAGACAGCTTTGGAGATTTACAGTTATAGTGGGTATCTAAAATGCCTGCAGCTCATTTGGGGAAGAAAATGAGAAGGGGAAGTGAACAAGTATTACTCAGTTGGGGATTGTGTGCTCCTGCATAGGTAAGTTTGTTTAACAGAAAATTAATTGACATGCAGTTACACAAAACAAAATTAGTAATAACAGGCTTTATGAGGCCAACAAACACCAAGTGACAACTACTGTGTATTGATATTTCCTAAAAACTTCTAAAATCAGGTGGTTTATTGCAAGATAAAATGCAGGAGATACCATAATTGCTACTTTTAAAAGAGATATGGGAAGCACTTTGCCACCAATTTGTCTGAAATGTGAGCTATATAACTATATAGCTACAGTTACCATGGTTGCCATCTTTACAGTGGATGCTGTCATGCTGTGGCAAACAGAAGAGGGACAAGCTGCCCATGGTAATAAATTCCCTCCTCATCAGGAAACCTAATGAGAGGCTGCCTGTCTCCAAGCACCCGTGATGGAGCAGGCACATCTCCATCTGTGGAGGTGCGGGTGGCAGAGAAGGGCACGAAGGGACAGTGCCAGTGGGTTACAGTGTTCGTAGCCATTTTGGTAGCTGCAGTGTGGGGACTGCGTATGGACTGATGGGTTGGGCATCTCATGCAGGTCCCTTAGAGTGGAATTGACTACTATTTCCACAGTCGGGATAATCTCTATCTAAGTCTCTTTTGATGTCTTCACATATAAACTCTGTGAGCTTTTTAGGTCTCATTGCATTCTACTCAGTGTTTTGAATATTTCTTGCATCTTTATTATATCGCTTCTGAATATGCCAGGTAAAAAATAACCCCTGCCCTCAAGATGCTATAAAATGTAGTTGTTGTCCACTTGCCAACATTGTTTGACTTCTCTTTTCCTGAATCTGTCTGTAGGTGTGCACCCATGGATCTTGTCCAGTATGCAACATATTTTTAAAAATATAAAATAAATCACAAAGGACTGCCATAAATATACCCCTTTCATCCCACTTCCTTTTGAAAAAGTGATGAGAGTGAAAAGAGTGGGGAAAAAAAGGCTCTGCAACCAACCCAGAGCAAGAGGAAATAAATTAGGGCATAATCTCATCCTGAATTTGAATGTTCAACAAGAGGAACTAATACAAGATGTAGAAAAGAATTAAGAGAAGTAGAAGTAGGTCTCATTTAAAAGTATATTCCAGTCAAAAATACCTCCCAAGTTTCATGTCAGCCTTGTAGTTTTCCTCTAAAAAAAGAAATCAAGCGAGCAATAGTTATTTGATAACAAAGAGTGACCTATTTTGGAAATAAAATTAATATGGAGGTGTTCTTCTGAGAATAGGAACAGTTTTTATGAACCTTTCCCCACCATTTCATGGACCAATTCTATGATAAGTGTTTAATAATTCTTATTTTGGCTCTCTCTGCATATCTCAGAATCCAAAATAAATTTCTGGTGTTTCGGCTTCTTCTAGGGCTGAAACCGCTTGATTATGTTTGACTTCTCTTTTCCTGAATCTGTCTGTAGGTGTGCACCCATGGATCTTGTCCAGTATGCAACATATTTTTAAAAATATAAAATAAATCACAAAGGACTGCCATAAATATACCCCTTTCATCCCACTTCCTTTTGAAAAAGTGATGAGAGTGAAAAGAGTGGGGAAAAAAAGGCTCTGCAACCAACCCAGAGCAAGAGGAAATAAATTAGGGCATAATCTCATCCTGAATTTGAATGTTCAACAAGAGGAACTAATACAAGATGTAGAAAAGAATTAAGAGAAGTAGAAGTAGGTCTCATTTAAAAGTATATTCCAGTCAAAAATACCTCCCAAGTTTCATGTCAGCCTTGTAGTTTTCCTCTAAAAAAAGAAATCAAGCGAGCAATAGTTATTTGATAACAAAGAGTGACCTATTTTGGAAATAAAATTAATATGGAGGTGTTCTTCTGAGAATAGGAACAGTTTTTATGAACCTTTCCCCACCATTTCATGGACCAATTCTATGATAAGTGTTTAATAATTCTTATTTTGGCGCTCTCTGAATATCTCAGAATTCAAAATAAATTTCTGGTGTTTCGGCTTCTTCTAGGGCTGAAACCTGTTTGATTATTTAGTAAGTATTAAATTTCTATTAAAAATATTTCCATATTATTTATATATTATTTTTAGAACAAATTTCCGCACACTCTTCCCTTTAAACAAGATGTAGTCACAGAACTTCAGAACTTCAGAAATGTTTGGATTAAATAAAACATGGTGCAACTCCAGTAGAGTTAATGAGGTAGACCTAGAACAGATACTGATTTAGCATGCTCAAATTTTAAATGGTGACATCAGAGAGACTGTTCAGTGAAAAACAGCAAAAAAAAATGTATGATTGACTTCTATAAAAGAATGGTTTTATGAAATCTGCTAAGACATTAATAAGACTGACTGACTTTGTCATATACTTATCTGTTGACTAAATTTTTTGTAAGCTTTGCAGAAGATATGCTAGCATCGAATGTTATTCTAATACATTACTGGAGGTAGGCTGTTTTCCAAAATAGAAGTACAATTAATCATTATTAGCATAAAGAAGCTGCTGATATTGTACATTAATAATATGATGTTATTGTTAATAAAACAATCACTGTAATGTTGATCTATTGAATGCAATGTGGTGAATATATTGTGCCTTGCATAAGCAATGAATATGATTTACCAATTCATGCATACAGCACACTGTTTGGGGATAAAACTAACATGATTAGAGAATGGAAAATGTTTTCCTGAGATGAGATTTTGAGTGTTGTCCTTTACCTTCTTTCAAAAAACAAGAGAGAGGGTCTGTGTACAAGGAACAGACAAAGAGTCAGCATTGGTAGAAGTATTAATGGATTATTAGCAATAAGAAATAGTGCAACTGTATCATATGTCTTTACTGTACAATAATGCAATATTTCTCATAATAACTTTAAAAATTTACCTAGGACTGTTTATAAGGAAGATCCTGAATGATATTACAATCTGAGTTTGTTTACCTTTATCTCTGCCTTTCTCTAGCAGCTATATCCTTCTCCCTGATTAGCCTGAGTATACAAATACTTCTGGTCCCTGAACAATCACTCTTTTTATCTACAATCAGGTTTCCTGAACACTAATAATTTCAAATTTTTTTCCATGGACATTTGTCTTAGTAAAATGTTACTCAAACACCAATAGCCCCAGTCCTAAAAAATGAGTGCTGAGGCATAATACCAAAGCAAGCTTATTTAAATACAACACTTAGCAGAACAATTGACATTCATTTAACACTGTTTTCAAGGGTCTTGGTTCCATGACACTGTCGTGACTCAACATTATCACGTGTGATTTAATGATTTTAAATGATGTTGAAGCTTTAGTTTGAGCATGGGCCCTTAATCAAATCCACAGATTCAAAAAAAGCCACAGATAGGGCTGAAAAGATAGAAGAAGGAAGGGACCTAAGGTGGAAATAGCAGAGACACTGAACTCTATAATTAGCCAGGGTTTTTGTTTGCTGAGTAGTTTCTTTAAACTTCAAATTTAAAATTGCTCCTTTCCCTTTTTCTCCCCAGTCACGCTTATGATTTATTTTCTGATAAATATACATAAACTGCGTATTCTAAAACCTCAGAGCAATAGTGAAAAAAAAATGGGTGGGTTTTGTTTTAGCAGTTTATCCTTTGGTAATAATGTTGAGAAATAGGATTTATCAGATAAGCCGTTGTAGGCTCATATTTGATTGCTGGGTTGCACGTGACATGGAAAGATTTGACAGTTTTTTAGTAATCAGGTTTGTCAGAATTTTGTGGAAGGATTTGCAGTCTCTGGCTGCGATGCTGATGAGTGCTATAGATGCCAAAGGGCTCTGGCTTTGCATCTATTACACACAGAGACAATGTTTGGGTTTGAAATAACTTCTGTGCTTCATGCATAATCTCATGACATGAAGAGGATTGGAAGTTCAAAAGCCTGTATTCTCTTTCACCGCTTTTATTACAGGCCAGAAACTTTGTTTAGCCAAAAGATTCCTTAAAGCATAGTAGAGTCCGTGGATAAAAACACCATGACAAATTCATCAATATTCTCCAAAGTTTTATAACATACTTTAAAAAAAAAAAAAGGAAATTCATTAGCTGATGGGCACGATCAGGAATACCACATAAATATGTCTGTTTAAATCTTAGTACTTGGACAGCAGTGGTTTCTGCTGCAAAATACAATAATATGTCACTCAGTGACATTTTGAAAAGTGCCGGATGAAAAGCAGTCTCTGTGCTTTTGCCAGATTTTATTTTATGTAGGCCTATTTCTGATTTTGCTGACCATATATTAAGCAGTGTTGACAGATAAATACTGATGTTTTATTTTCCTGGAGATTATAGAGTGGCATGCTCTAAAGTCTGGTGAAGTAGATTACTTAAACCACTATTACTTCTAGTGGATTTTTATTATTATTTGGATTTTCCAGAATCATCATCTTGCGTCTGCTATCCTTTCCCTTCTGTCAAGTCTGGCAAAAACTGATAGCCAGGTGACTTGTCTGAATAAAACAAGTTTTTCACTTCCTAGGCTACCATTTCACTCCAACTTCATGCTTATGAAAAACGCAGGAGTTTGGGTCATGCCTTTGAGCCATTGACACTGTTCTGTGACCACTGCACAGCAACACAATGGAGAGATTATTTCTTGCTGTATTTTCATGAACTGAATGAAATTGCAGCATGGCTTCACTCCTACTCTTTATCAAGTCATCCTGGATATTAAAAAAAAATAATTAGTTGGTACAAACTAATGTTATTTGCCCATTTAAAGGCAGGTCAGATACGATAATCCATTTATCCACAGACATTTTTTGAAAACCTGCATATCTAGGCAGAGACAGACCCCCTTTGAGAAAGCTAGTTTTGCAAGTATCATCATTATTGCCTTTTGCTTGTGTTTGTCCTTTCTAATTCCACCTGAGAAGAGAAACAATCATGCCAAAATACTATGATAAAACTTTCTCCTATCTTCTCTTTGGTGGAAATGTTAGCATTCTGATTAAATCCTCCAGCTGAGGAAATAGCTTTCAACCAAATGGATAAACATTTGAAATGTTTTTATCTGGTTAAGGAAGCTTTGACATAAATTTCAATAAGGAAAAGATAAAGCTCTGAATCTGTACTTGTGTCTTTGTTGTCATCACAAAAACAATTTCCCTTCCAAGCCCCTGATAACCAAGATTGTGCAGCCACCTCCTCTGTCTGTAACAGGCCCACAATCTCACGGGTGGCTGTGGAGGTATTTTGTTATTTTAATGGCACTTTTTTTGAGCTCAGTTAAATTGATGGCTTATGACCATATTGTCCCTTCCATCAAAGACTTGGTATTCAAGGACTATGCTGAAGGACGTGCCTCTGAACCAGAGAATTATATAGAGCCAAAAAAATGGTAAATACAATAGTAGACAGTTTATATCAGCTTGACAGCATCATTTTTGGCCAGCACCCAAAACGACAAACTTCTGAGCTGGAAGTTTGAGCTGTGGTGGTTTGAAGTTAGGAGCTGAGGCTCAGGAAGCTGTAATGCTCTGTAGCTGATCCACTCATACGTGGCAGGGACATCCAACATGAGGTTAGAGCAGTGCTCCAGGCAGGTCAGTGTCAAAATAAGGTGAAGAATGATTTAAGAAAGCAGCATGGATTCAGCTAAGGAGATGGGAATGATATTTTAAATGAAATACCAGTGTGCAAAATAAAAGGAGTGGACTGATCATGCAGAAATGCCTAAAGAAGCTTCATTTACACAGGTCTTTTGAGGAAAGACTGGTTAGAGACTTCAGCTATAATCACACTTTTACAGAAATTATTTTCACAAACTACCAAAGGATTAAAATATTTTAAGAACACAATGTGCATGAGTTGTTTGGGTTGGAAGTTTTTACAACCATACCCATGAGCATGTTAGATCGTTAGAACTTACTGATGACCTGTCTGATGGAGACTTTCTGAAATTTCAGTTCATCACAAATATAAAAACTAAACCCAGCATGTTCAAAGAGAACATATGCAGAAAAGAAAAGCAATCCCATTTTCCAGCTATCTGTAAGAGCAAGTCTTGTAAAGGCATTAAAAGGTTCTGAATCAGGCCCAAGTCAGCAATTCAAAATTAAAATTTGCAAATTTACTAGTAACTATTACTGCATCAACAACAAATACATCTTGGTTTTACTATCTTTCAGCATTTGTCATGCACAGACTGAAAAATGTCCCTGAAATTTCTCACCTGACACAGAAGCAGCACCATCTATTCTCTCCCTTCAGAAAGACGAGACTATTAGAAATTAATAGACTCCTTCAGGAATTTGAGGTTACCCCCCATCTTAGATGTGTTCCTTCATCCCCCCAAAGGAGTTTTTTTTTCTGTTCTGCAAATACGTAATGTCTTTGTAAAAGACATTTTACTGTACAGCTGAAGCAAACTACCTCAAGGAAAAATGAAGAAAGAAAAAATGGCTTAGTTTTCTTTTCCTCATGCAAGTCCATCAGGGTGGTTGGAGTCATAGCTGCATGGTCCAGCAGAGAGCCTAGAAAATGAAGACCAGTCAAGCTCCCAAGCAGGAGGAACTGTGAAGGTACCTTTTACAATTCTTTCTGTGAGTTCCATGTTGCAGCCATGGGATGAATGAAATCTTCACTTGATCTAAAAATATATGGGATTAAGAGTCCCATAGGCAGTGTAATCAAAAGACAAAGAGAATCATAGAATCATAGAATCATAGAATCATTATTAAGGTTGGAAAAGACCTCTAAGATCATCGAGTCCAACCGTCAACCCAAC